>NC_140061.1:136592-212172 GCF_963513975.1 Fringilla coelebs | reverse complement strand
GGGTTATACTGGGCTATACTGGGGCTATACTGGGTTATACTGGGCTATACTGGGTTATACTGGGCTATACTGGGTTATACTGGGTTATACTGGGCTATACTGGGTTATACTGGGCTATACTGGGTTATACTGGGCTTATACTGGGTTATACTGGGTTATACTGGGCTATACTGGGTTATACTGGGTTATACTGGGCTATACTGGGTTATACTGGGTTATACTGGGCTATACTGGGTTATACTGGGTTATACTGGGTTATACTGGGCTATACTGGGTTATACTGGGTTATACTGGGCTATACTGGGTTATACTGGGCTATACTGGGTTACTGGGTTATACTGGGTTATACTGGGCTATACTGGGTTATACTGGGTTATACTGGGTTATACTGGGCTATACTGGGCTATACTGGGCTATACTGGGTTATACTGGAGGGACTGGGTTATACTGGGCTATACTGGGCTATACTGGGTTATACTGGGAGGGACTGGGTTATACTGGGCTATACTGGGCTATACTGGGTTATACTGGGCTATACTGGGTTATACTGGGTTATACTGGGCTATACTGGGCTATACTGGGCTATACTGGGCTATACTGGGTTATACTGGGCTATACTGGGTTATACTGGGTTATACTGGGCTATACTGGGCTATACTGGGTTATACTGGGTTATACTGGGCTATACTGGGTTATACTGGGTTATACTGGGTTATACTGGGTTATACTGGGTTATACTGGGTTATACTGGGCTATACTGGGTTATACTGGGTTATACTGGGCTATACTGGGTTATACTGGGTTATACTGGGTTATACTGGGTTATACTGGGCTATACTGGGTTATACTGGGTTATACTGGGCTATACTGGGTTATACTGGGTTATACTGGGTTATACTGGGAGGGACTGGGCTATACTGGGTTATACTGGGTTATACTGGGCTATACTGGGTTATACTGGGAGGGACTGGGCTATACTGGGTTATACTGGGCTATACTGGGCTATACTGGGTTATACTGGGTTATACTGGTCTATACTGGGCTATACTGGGTTATACTGGGTTATACTGGGTTATACTGGGAGGGGCTGGGTTATACTGGGTTATACTGGGTTATACTGGGTTATACTGGGTTATACTGGGTTATACTGGGTTATACTGGGCTATACTGGGTTATACTGGGCTATACTGGGTTATACTGGGTTATACTGGGTTATACTGGGTTATACTGGGTTATACTGGGCTATACTGGGTTATACTGGGCTATACTGGGTTATACTGGGCTATACTGGGCTATACTGGGCTATACTGGGTTATACTGGGCTATACTGGGTTATACTGGGTTATACTGGGTTATACTGGGTTATACTGGGCTATACTGGGTTATACTGGGTTATACTGGGCTATACTGGGTTATACTGGGCTATACTGGGCTATACTGGGTTATACTGGGAGGGACTGGGTTATACTGGGCTATACTGGGTTATACTGGGTTATACTGGGTTATACTGGGCTATACTGGGTTATACTGGGTTATACTGGGCCATACTGGGTTATACTGGGTTATACTGGGTTATACTGGGCTATACTGGGTTATACTGGGCTATACTGGGCTATACTGGGTTATACTGGGTTATACTGGGCTATACTGGGCTATACTGGGCTATACTGGGCTATACTGGGCTATACTGGGCTATACTGGGTTATACTGGGTTATACTGGGTTATACTGGGCTATACTGGGCTATACTGGGTTATACTGGGATATACTGGGTTATACTGGGTTATACTGGGCTATACTGGGCTATACTGGGTTATACTGGGTTATACTGGGCTATACTGGGTTATACTGGGCTATACTGGGTTATACTGGGCTATACTGGGTTATACTGGGTTATACTGGGTTATACTGGGTTATACTGGGCTATACTGGGCTATACTGGGTTATACTGGGATATACTGGGTTATACTGGGTTATACTGGGCTATACTGGGTTATACTGGGCTATACTGGGCTATACTGGGTTATACTGGGTTATACTGGGTTATACTGGGTTATACTGGGCTATACTGGGTTATACTGGGTTATACTGGGCTATACTGGGCTATACTGGGTTATACTGGGCTATACTGGGTTATACTGGGCTATACTGGGTTATACTGGGTTATACTGGGTTATACTGGGCTATACTGGGTTATACTGGGCTATACTGGGTTATACTGGGTTATACTGGGTTATACTGGGCTGTACTGGGTTATACTGGGTTATACTGGGTTATACTGGGTTATACTGGGCTATACTGGGTTATACTGGGTTATACTGGATTATACTGGGTTATACTGGGTTATACTGGGTTATACTGGGTTATACTGGGCTATACTGGGCTATACTGGGTTATACTGGGTTATACTGGGTTATACTGGTTTGGACTGGTTTGTAATGGGGGGCGTGTGGGGTCACCTGAGGGTCATTTCTGGGTCACGTGATCACCTTGGGGTCACCTTGGGGTCACCTGGGGGTCACTTTGGGGTCACGTGATCAACCTTGAGGTCACCTGGGGGTCACTTTGGGGTCACCTGGGGTCATTTCTGGGTCACGTGATCACCTTGGGGTCACTTTGTGGTCACTTTGGGGTCACTTGATCACCCTGGGGTCACTTTGAGGTCATACCTGGGGTCATTTCTGGGTCACGTGATCAACCTTGAGGTCACCTGGGGGTCACTTTGGGGTCACTTTGGGGTCACATGATCACCTTGGGGTCACCTGGGGGGCATTTGGGGTCACTTTGGAGTCACATGACCTCCTGGGGATAACCTGGGGGGGGTCACTTTGGGGTCACCTGGGGGTCACTCTGGGGTCACCTGGGGTCATTTCTGGGTCACTTTGGGGTCACATGACCACCTGGGGGTCACCTGGGGTCATTTCTGGGTCACGTGATCACCCTGGGGTCACCTGGGGGTCACTTTGGGGTCACTTTGGGGTCACATGACCACCTGGGGGGTCACCTGGGGAGGTCCCAGGGTCACTCTGGGGTCACCTGGGGTCATTTCTGGGTCACGTGATCAACCTTGAGGTCACCTGGGGGTCACTTTGGGGTCACATGACCTCCTGGGGGTCACTCTGGGTCACTTTGGGGTCACTTGGCGTCACTTTGGGGGGTCACTTTGGGGTCACATGACCACCTGGAGGCCCCCTGGGGGGGGGGTCCCAGGGTCACTCTGGGGTCACTTTGGGGTCACATGACCACCTGGGGGTCACTTTGGGGTCACCTGGGGTCATTTCTGGGTCACCTGATCACATTGGGGTCACCTGGGGGTCACTCTGGGGTCACCTGGGGGTCACTCTGGGGTCACCTGGGGTCATTTCTGGGTCACTTTGGGGTCACATGACCACCCGGGGGTCACCTGTCCCTCCCCCCAGGTGGGGGCGTCGCTCTTCGCCAGCAACATCGGCTCCGGGCACTTTGTGGGGCTGGCGGGGACGGGCGCGGCCGGCGGCATCGCCGTGGGAGGATTCGAGTGGAGCGTGAGTGCCGATAGGCCGCGATATGTCACGATATATCGCGATAGGCCGCGATATATCATGATATATCGCGATATATCGCAGGATATCGCCATATATCGCAGCATATCGTGGGATATCGCGGGATATCGTGGGATATCGCACTATCGCACCCCCCCCCACTGGTTCTATCGCGATATTGCAGCCCCTAAGAGCTCCCCAGTGGTTCTATCGCGATATTGCAGCTCCTAAGAGCGCCCCCAGTGGTTCTATCGCGATATTGCGGCCCCTAACAGCTCCCCCCGCTGGTTCTATCGCGATATTGCAGCCGCTAAGAGCTCCCCCCAGTGGTTCTATCGCGATACTGGGGCCCCTAATAGCGCCCCCCAGTGGTTCTATCGCGATATTGCGGCCCCTAACAGCGCCCCCCGCTGCATCTATCGCGATATTGCAGCCCCTAAGAGCTCCCCCAGTGGTTCTATCGCGATATTGCAGCCCCTAACAGCGCCCCCCAGTGCTTCTATCGCGATATTGCAGCCCCTAACAGCTCCCCCCAGTGGTTCTATCGCGATATTGCAGCCCCTAACACCGCCCCCCAGTGGTTCTATCGCGATATTGCAGCCCCTAAGAGCGCCCCCCAGTGGTTCTATCGCGATATTGCAGCCCCTAAGAGCGCCCCCCAGTGGTTCTATCGCGATATTGCAGCCCCTAAGAGCGCCCCCCGCTGGTTCTATCGCGATATTGGTGCCCGTAACAGCTCCCCCCAGTGGTTCTATCGCGATATTGCAGCCCCTAACAGTGCCCCCCGCTGCTTCTATCGCGATATTGCAGCCCCTAACAGCTCCCCTCGCTGGTTCTATCGCGATATAACTGCGCCCCCTGGTGGCTCTATTGCGATATCCCCACCCCCCCCACCCTATCGCGATAGAACAGTGCCCCCTGGTGGGGCCTTGGCCCCGCCCCCAAGGCGAGGTGGCCCCGCCCCCATAGCGAGGTGGCCCCGCCCCCATAGCGAGATGGCCCCGCCCCCAAGGTGAGGTGGCCCCGCCCCCATGGCGAGGTGGCCCCGCCCCTATCGCGACAAGCCCCTCCCCCCAGGGCATGTTCATCGTGCTGCTGCTGGGCTGGGTGTTCGTACCCATCTACCTGAGAGCTGGGGTGAGACTGGGATGGACTGGGATGTACTGGGAGGGACTGGGAGGGACTGGGAGGGACTGGGAGGGACTGGGATATACTGGGATATACTGGGATATACTGGGAGGGACTGGGAGGGACTGGGATATACTGGGAGGGACTGGGAGGGACTGGGAGGGACTGGGAGGGACTGGGAGGGGACTGGGAGGGACTGGGAGGGAACTGGGATGGACTGGGAGGGACTGGGATGGACTGGGAGGGAACTGGGATGGACTGGGAGGGGACTGGGAGGGACTGGGAGGGAACTGGGATGGACTGGGAGGAACTGGGACAGACTGGGAGGGGACTGGGAGGGACTGGGATATACTGGGAGGGACTGGGAGGAACTGGGAGGGACTGGGATGGAGCGGGAGATACTGGTTTATACTGGGAGGGGACTGGGTTATACTGGGAGGGCGTGGGACAGACTGGGACAAACTGGGAATGGACTGGGAGGGACTGGGATGAACTGGGAGGGACTGGGAGGGGATTGGGATGGACTGGTGTGGACTGGGAGTGGACTGGTTTGGACTGGGTTATACTGGGAGTGGACTGGGTTATACTGGTTTATACCGGGAGGGAACTGGGATAAACTGGGATGAACTGGGAGGGACTGGGATATGCTGGGTTATACTGGTTTATACTGGTAGGGACTGGGATATACTGGTTTATACTGGGAGGGAAATGGGAATGGACTGGGAGGGAACTGGGAGGGACTGGGAGGGAACTGGGAGTGACTGGGAGGGACTGGGAGGGACTGGGGGATACTGGGATATACTGGGAGGGATTGGGATGGGACTGGGATGGGACTGGGATGGACTGGGATGGACTGGGATGGACTGGGATGGACTGGGATGGACTGGGATGGACTGGGAGGGAACTGGGAGGGACTGGGTTATACTGGGAGGGACAGGGAAGGGGCGTGGCTTACCCCAAACGGGGCGTGGCCTGGGGCGAGCGTGATCGCATACAGGTGCGCTCAGTGGGCGTGGCCTAAAGTGGGCGTGGCCTAAAGTGGGCGTGTCCAGGTGAGCACCATGCCCGAGTACCTGGGCCGGCGCTTCGGGGGGGGGCGGATCCGGCTCTACCTGGCGCTGCTGTCCCTGGGGCTCTACGTCAGCACCAAGATCTCGGTACTGGTTTATACTGGTTTGGACTGGTTTGGACTGGTTTGGACTGGTTTGGGGCCGGGAGGGCACTGGGTTATACTGGTTTGTACTGGTTTGCACTGGGAGCGGATCCGGCTCTACCTGGCGCTGCTGTCCCTGGGCCTCTACGTCAGCACCAAGATCTCGGTACTGGTTTATACTGGTTTATACTGGTTTGGACTGGTTTGGACTGGTTTGGACTGGTTTGGGGCCGGGAGGGCACTGGGTTATACTGGTTTGTACTGGTTTGCACTGGGAGGCACTGGGAGGGACTGGGATGAATTTTTACTGGTTTATACTGGTTTATACTGGTTTGTACTGGTTTGGACTGGTTTGTACTGGTTTGGGTCCGGGAGGGCACTGGGTTATACTGGTTTGTACTGGTTTGCACTGGGAGCGGATCCGGCTCTACCTGGCGCTGCTGTCCCTGGGGCTCTACGTCAGCACCAAGATCTCGGTACTGGTTTATACTGGTTTGTACTGGTTTATACTGGTTTGGACTGGTTTGGGTCCAGGAGGGCACTGGGAGGGCACTGGGTTATACTGGTTTGTACTGGTTTGCACTGGGAGCGGATCCGGCTCTACCTGGCACTGCTGTCCCTGGGCCTCTACGTCAGCACCAAGATCTCGGTACTGGTTTGTACTGGTTTGTACTGGTTTGGACTGGTTTGGACTGGTTTGGACTGGTTTGGACTGGTTTGGGGCCAGGAGGGCACTGGGTTATACTGGTGTGTACTGGTTTGCACTGGGAGCGGATCCGGCTCTACCTGGCGCTGCTGTCCCTGGGGCTCTACGTCAGCACCAAGATCTCGGTACTGGTTTATACTGGTTTGTACTGGTTTATACTGGTTTGTACTGGTTTGGACTGGTTTGGACTGGTTTGGACTGGTTTGGGGCCAGGAGGGCACTGGGTTATACTGGTGTGTACTGGTTTGCACTGGGAGCGGATCCGGCTCTACCTGGCGCTGCTGTCCCTGGGGCTCTACGTCAGCACCAAGATCTCGGTACTGGTTTATACTGGTTTGTACTGGTTTGGACTGGTTTGGACTGGTTTGGACTGGTTTGGGGCCGGGAGGGCACTGGGTTATACTGGTTTGTACTGGTTTGCACTGGGAGCGGATCCGGCTCTACCTGGCGCTGCTGTCCCTGGGCCTCTACGTCAGCACCAAGATCTCGGTACTGGTTTATACTGGTTTATACTGGTTTGGACTGGTTTGGACTGGTTTGGGGCCAGGAGGGCACTGGGTTATACTGGTTTGTACTGGTTTGCACTGGGAGGCACTGGGAGGGACTGGGATGAATTTTTACTGGTTTATACTGGTTTATACTGGTTTATACTGGTTTGGACTGGTTTGGACTGGTTTGGACTGGTTTGGGGCCGGGAGGGCACTGGGTTATACTGGTTTGTACTGGTTTGCACTGGGAGCGGATCTGGCTCTACCTGGCGCTGCTGTCCCTGGGCCTCTACGTCAGCACCAAGATCTCGGTACTGGTTTATACTGGTTTGTACTGGTTTGGACTGGTTTATACTGGTTTGGACTGGTTTGGACTGGTTTGGGGCCAGGAGGGCACTGGGTTATACTGGTGTGTACTGGTTTGCACTGGGAGCGGATCCGGCTCTACCTGGCGCTGCTGTCCCTGGGCCTCTACGTCAGCACCAAGATCTCGGTACTGGTTTATACTGGTTTGTACTGGTTTATACTGGTTTGGACTGGTTTGGGGCCGGGAGGGCACTGGGTTATACTGGTTTGTACTGGTTTGCACTGGGAGCGGATCTGGCTCTACCTGGCGCTGCTGTCCCTGGGGCTCTACGTCAGCACCAAGATCTCGGTACTGGTTTGTACTGGTTTGTACTGGTTTGGACTGGTTTGGACTGGTTTGGACTGGTTTGGACTGGTTTGGGGCCGGGAGGGCACTGGGTTATACTGGTTTGTACTGGTTTGCACTGGGAGCGGATCCGGCTCTACCTGGCGCTGCTGTCCCTGGGGCTCTACGTCAGCACCAAGATCTCGGTACTGGTTTATACTGGTTTGTACTGGTTTATACTGGTTTGTACTGGTTTGGACTGGTTTGGGGCCGGGAGGGCACTGGGAGGGCACTGGGTTATACTGGTTTGTACTGGTTTGCACTGGGAGCGGATCCGGCTCTACCTGGCGCTGCTGTCCCTGGGGCTCTACGTCAGCACCAAGATCTCGGTACTGGTTTATACTGGTTTGTACTGGTTTGGACTGGTTTGTACTGGTTTGGACTGGTTTGGACTGGTTTGGGGCCGGGAGGGCACTGGGTTATACTGGTTTGTACTGGTTTGCACTGGGAGCGGATCCGGCTCTACCTGGCGCTGCTGTCCCTGGGGCTCTACGTCAGCACCAAGATCTCGGTACTGGTTTATACTGGTTTGGACTGGTTTGTACTGGTTTGGACTGGTTTGGACTGGTTTGGGGCTGGGAGGGCACTGGGTTATACTGGTTTGTACTGGTTTGCACTGGGAGGCACTGGGAGAGACTGGGATGAATTTTTACTGGTTTATACTGGTTTATACTGGTTTATACTTGTTTATACTGGTTTATACTGGTTTATACTGGTTTGGGGCCGGGAGGGCACTGGGAGGGCACTGGGTTATACTGGTTTGTACTGGTTTGCACTGGGAGCGGATCCGGCTCTACCTGGCGCTGCTGTCCCTGGGCCTCTACGTCAGCACCAAGATCTCGGTACTGGTTTATACTGGTTTGTACTGGTTTATACTGGTTTGGACTGGTTTGGGGCCGGGAGGGCACTGGGTTATACTGGTTTGTACTGGTTTGCACTGGGAGCGGATCTGGCTCTACCTGGCGCTGCTGTCCCTGGGGCTCTACGTCAGCACCAAGATCTCGGTACTGGTTTGTACTGGTTTGTACTGGTTTGGACTGGTTTGGACTGGTTTGGACTGGTTTGGACTGGTTTGGGGCCGGGAGGGCACTGGGTTATACTGGTTTGTACTGGTTTGCACTGGGAGCGGATCCGGCTCTACCTGGCGCTGCTGTCCCTGGGGCTCTACGTCAGCACCAAGATCTCGGTACTGGTTTATACTGGTTTGTACTGGTTTATACTGGTTTGTACTGGTTTGGACTGGTTTGGGGCCGGGAGGGCACTGGGAGGGCACTGGGTTATACTGGTTTGTACTGGTTTGCACTGGGAGCGGATCCGGCTCTACCTGGCGCTGCTGTCCCTGGGGCTCTACGTCAGCACCAAGATCTCGGTACTGGTTTATACTGGTTTGTACTGGTTTGGACTGGTTTGTACTGGTTTGGACTGGTTTGGACTGGTTTGGGGCCGGGAGGGCACTGGGTTATACTGGTTTGTACTGGTTTGCACTGGGAGCGGATCCGGCTCTACCTGGCGCTGCTGTCCCTGGGGCTCTACGTCAGCACCAAGATCTCGGTACTGGTTTATACTGGTTTGGACTGGTTTGTACTGGTTTGGACTGGTTTGGACTGGTTTGGGGCTGGGAGGGCACTGGGTTATACTGGTTTGTACTGGTTTGCACTGGGAGGCACTGGGAGAGACTGGGATGAATTTTTACTGGTTTATACTGGTTTATACTGGTTTATACTTGTTTATACTGGTTTATACTGGTTTATACTGGTTTGGGGCCGGGAGGGCACTGGGAGGGCACTGGGTTATACTGGTTTGTACTGGTTTGCACTGGGAGCGGATCCGGCTCTACCTGGCGCTGCTGTCCCTGGGCCTCTACGTCAGCACCAAGATCTCGGTACTGGTTTGTACTGGTTTGGACTGGTTTATACTGGTTTGTACTGGTTTGGACTGGTTTGGACTGGTTTGGGTCCAGGAGGGCACTGGGAGGGCACTGGGTTATACTGGTTTGTACTGGTTTGCACTGGGAGGCACTGGGAGGGACTGGGATGAACTTTTACTGGTTTATACTGGTTTATACTGGTTTATACTGGTTTATACTGGTTTATACTGGTTTGGACTGGTTTGGACTGGTTTGGACTGGTTTGGGGCCGGGAGGGCACTGGGTTATACTGGTTTGTACTGGTTTGCACTGGGAGCGGATCCGGCTCTACCTGGCGCTGCTGTCCCTGGGCCTCTACGTCAGCACCAAGATCTCGGTACTGGTTTATACTGGTTTGGACTGGTTTGTACTGGTTTGGACTGGTTTGGACTGGTTTGGGGCCGGGAGGGCACTGGGTTATATTGGTTTGTACTGGTTTGCACTGGGAGGCACTGGGAGGGACTGGGATGAATTTTTACTGATTTATACTGGTTTATACTGGTTCATACTGGTTTGTATTGGTTCATACTGGTTTATACTCGTTTATACTGGTTTATACTGGTTTATACTGGTTTACACTGGGAGCGGAGAGAGAACTCCAATTCCACAGGGACCCCCCCAGTCCCCTCCCAGTCCCTCCCAGTATAAACCAGTATAGACCAGTATCCCTTCGCAATCCATTCCCAGCCCACCCAGTATATCCCAGTCCCTCCCAGTCCCTCCCAGTCCCTCCCAGTTCCCTCCCAGTTCCCTCCCAGTTCCATCCCAGTATCGCCCAGTTTATCCCAGTCCTCTCCCAGTCCATTCCCAGTATCCCCCAGTACATCCCAGTTCCCTCCCAGCGCCTCCCACTCCCCTCCCAGTCCCTCCCAGTATAACCCAATTCCATCCCAATCCCCTCCCAGTCCATTCCCAGTATAACCCAGTATATCCCAGTTCATTCCAGTCCCCTCCCAGTCCCTCCCAGTCTCTCCCAGTCCCTTCCAGTTCCGTCCCAGTATCGCCCAGTTTATCCCAGTCCTCTCCCAGTCCCTCCCAGTCCATCCCAGTCCCTCCCAGTCCACTCCCAGTCTATCCCAGTATAACCCAGTCCATCCCAGTCCATCCCAGTCCCTCCCAGATCCCTCCCAGTATAACCCAGTTCCCTCCCAGTATAACCCAGTCCACTCCCAGTCCACTCCCAGTCTATCCCAGTATAACCCAGTATATCCCAGTTCATCCCAGTCCCTCCCAGTTCATCCCAGTCCCTCCCAGTACATCCCAGTTCCCTCCCAGTATGACCCAGTTCCCTCCCAGTTCCCTCCCAGTATAACCCAGTCCATCCCAATCCCCTCCCAGTCCATTCCCAGTCCTTCCCAGTCCATTCCCAGTATAACCCAGTATATCCCAGTTCATTCCAGTCCCCTCCCAGTCCCTCCCAGTTCCCTCCCAGTTCATCCCAATCCCCTCCCAGTCCCTCCCAGTATCCCTCAGTCCCTCCCAGTTCCCTCCCAGTATAACCCAGTTCCCTCCCAGCACCTCCCAGTCCATTCCCAGTATAACCCAGTATATCGCAGTTCATCCCAGTTCCTCCCAGTCTGTCCCAGTTCCCTCCCAGTCCCTCCCAGTCCCTCCCAGTACATCCCAGTTCCCTCCCAGCACCTCCCAGTCCATCCCAGTATATCCCAGTCCCTCCCAGTACATCCCAGTTGCCTCCCAGTTCCCTCCCAGTCCTCTCCCAGTCCATTCCCAATCTATCCCAGTATATCCCAGTCCATCCCAGTCCCTCTCAGCCCCTCCCAGTTCCCGCCCAGTTTATCCCAGTCCATCCCAGTATCCCCCAGTCCCTTCCAGTCCCTCCCAGTTCCCTCCCAGTTTATCCCAGTCCATCCCAGTATCCCCCAGTCCCTCCCAGTTCCCTCCCAGTCCCTCCCAGTCCACTCCCAGTCTATCCCAGTATAACCCAGTATATCCCAGTCCATCCCAGTCCCTCCCATTCCCTCCCAGTCCCTCCCAGTATAACCCAGTTCCCTCCGAGTCCAAACCAGTCCATCCCAGTCCATCCCAGTCCATCCCAGTATCCCCCAGTCCTTCCCACTCCTCTCCCAGTTCCCTCCCAGTCCCCTCCCAGACCATTCCCAGTATATCCCAGTCCATCCCAGTCCCTCCCAGATCCCTCCCAGTATCCCCCAGTCCCTCCCAGTCCCCTCCCAGTCTATCCCAGTATAACCCATTATATCCCAGTCCCTTCCCAGTCCCTCCCAGTCCATCCCAGTCCATCCCAGTCCATTCCCAGTCCATCCCAGTCCATCCCAGTCCCTCCCAGTCCATCCCAGTCCCTCCCAGTATAACCCAGTCCACTCCCAGTCCATTCCCAGTCCCTCCCAGTTACCTCCCAGCTTATCCCAGTCCATCTCCAGTCCCTCCCAGATCCCTCCCAGTATAACCCAGTTCCCTCCCAGTCCAAACCAGTCCATTCCCAGTCCATCCCAGTCCATTCCCAGTCCCTCCTTGTCCCTCCCAGTCCAAACCAGTCCAAACCAGTACAAACCAGTTCCCCCCCGCAGGTGGACATGTACTCGGGCGCTCTGTTCATCCGCGAGGCGCTGGGCTGGGACCTGTACGGCTCCGTGGGGGCGCTGCTGGGCGTCACCGCGCTCTACACCGTTACTGGTTTGTACTGGTTTATACTGGTTTGTACTGGTTTGGGCTGGTTTGTACTGGGAGGGGCCGGGAGGGGCCGGGAATGGGCTGGGCTGTACTGGTTTGTACTGGTTTGTACTGGGAGGCGCTGGGCTGGGACCTGTACGGCTCCGTGGGGGCGCTGCTGGGCGTCACCGCGCTCTACACCGTTACTGGTTTGTACTGGTTTGTACTGGTTTGTACTGGGAATGCGCTGGGAGGGGCCGGGAATGGGCTGGGCTGTACTGGTTTGTACTGGTTTGTACTGGTTTGTACTGGGAGGCGCTGGGCTGGGACCTGTACGGCTCCGTGGGGGCGCTGCTGGGCGTCACCGCGCTCTACACCGTTACTGGTTTGTACTGGTTTATACTGGTTTGGACTGGGAATGCACTGGGAGGGGCCGGGAATGGGCTGGGCTGTACTGGTTTGTACTGGTTTGTACTGGGAGGCGCTGGGCTGGGACCTGTACGTCTCCGTGGGGGCGCTGCTGGGCGTCACCGCGCTCTACACCGTTACTGGTTTGTACTGGTTTGTACTGGTTTGTACTGGTTTGGCTGGGAATGCGCTGGGAGGGGCCGGGAATGGGCTGGGCTGTACTGGTTTGTACTGGTTTGTACTGGGAGGCGCTGGGCTTGGACCTGTACGGCTCCGTGGGGGCGCTGCTGGGCGTCACCGCGCTCTACACCGTTACTGGTTTGTACTGGTTTGTACTGGTTTGTACTGGTTTGGACTGGTTTGGGCTGGGAGGGGCCGGGAATGGGCTGGGCTGTACTGGTTTGTACTGGTTTGTACTGGGATGGACTGGGATTGGACTGGGAGGGACTGGGAGGGACTGGGAGGGGTTGGGTTGTACTGGTTTGTACTGGTTTGTACTGGGATGGACTGGGAATGGGCAGGGTTATACTGGTTTGTACTGGTTTGGACTGGTTTGGACTGGTTTGGACTGGGAGGGGCTGGTCTGTACTGGTCTGTACTGGTCTGTACTGGTTTGTACTGGTTTGTACTGGTTTGTACTGGTTTGTACTGGTTTGGACTGGTTTGTACTGGTTTGTACTGGGAGGGAACTGGGATTGTACTGGGAGGGGACTGGGCGGAGCTTAACTGGCTTTGTGGGTGTGGTTTAACCGGCTCTGGGTGTGGCCTAACTGGGTGGGTGTGGTCTAAAGAGGACTGGGCGTGGCTTTGGTGTTGTGGGCGTGGCCTAATTCTTTATGGGTGCGGCTTTATGGGGATCTGGGCGTGGCTTTGAATAGGTGGGCGTGGCCTCGATGGGTGCCAGTTGATTGTGGGCGTGGTCTAATGGAGCTGGGTGTGGGCTGATGGCTGGGCGTGGCTTTAATGGAAATGGGCGTGGCTTAGGGCCGCTGGGCGTGGCTTAATCCTATCTGGGCTGCTGTGGGCGTGGCTTGGGGGGTGGGCGTGGTTTAATCTGTCCTGGGTGGGTGAGGGCGTGGCCTGAGTGGGTGTGGGCGTGGTCTGTGTGGATGTGGGCGTGGTCTGTGTGGGCGTGGGCGTGGTCTAACGCGGTGGGCGTGGCCAGGCGGGCTGACGGCGCTGATGTTCGCGGACCTGGTGCAGACCCTGATCATCATCGCGGGCGCCTCCGTGCTGGCCGGATACGGTACTGGTTTATACTGGTTTATACTGGTTTATACTGGTTTATACTGGTTTATACTGGTTTATACTGGTTTATACTGGGAGGGACTGGGAGGGACTGGTTTAGACTGGTTTATACTGGGAGGGACTGGTTTAGACTGGTTTAGACTGGTTTAGACTGGTTTATACTGGGAGGGACTGGTTTAGACTGGTTTAGACTGGTTTAGATTGGTCCATACTGGTCCATACTGGTCTACACCACTTTATACTGGTTTATTCTAATTTTTTCTGCTTTATACTGGTTTATACTGGTTCATACTGGTTTATACTGGTCTGTACTGGTTTATACTGGTCCATACTGGTCCACACTGATTACCGGGAGGAGGCACCACCCATTGTCCCACCTCCCATACTGGTCCATACTGGTCCATACTGGTTTATACCACTTTATACTGGTTTATTCTAATTTATACCGGTTCATACTGGTTCATACTGGTTCGTACTGGTCTGTACTGGTCTGTACTGGTTACTGGGAGGAGTCACCACCCACTCTCCAAACCCACCCCCACCTCCCATACTGGTCCATACTGGTTTATACCACTTCATACTGGTTTATTCTACTTTATACTGGTTTTTACTGGTTCATACTGGTTCATACTGGTTTATACTGGTCCATAATGGTTTCCAGCAGTGCTGGGTGCTGTGGGGGGGTACCAGGGCCTGCTGTCCCACCTCCCATACTGGTTTATACTGGTTTATAGCTCTTTATACTGGTTTATATTAGTTTATTCTAATGTATACTGCTTTATACCAGTTCATACTGGTTCATACTGGTTTATACTGGTTCATACTGGTTTATACTGGTCTGTACTGGTTTATACTGGTCCATACTGGTCCACACTGATTTCCGGGAGGAGTCACCACCCGTTGTCCAAGCCCCATACTGGTCCATACTGGTCCATACTGGTTTATACCACTTTATACTGGTTTATTCTAATTTTTTCTGCTTTATACTGGTTTATACTGGTTCATACTGGTTTATACTGGTCTGTACTGGTTTATACTGGTCCATACTGGTCCGTACTGGTTACTGGGAGGAGCCACCACCCATTGTCCAAGCCCCATACTGGTCCATACTGGTCCATACTGGTTTATACCACCTTATACTGGTTTATTCTAATTTATACTGGTTCATACCGGTTCATACCGGTTCATACCGGTTCATACTGGTTTATACTGGTCTGTACTGGTTTATACTGGTCCATACTGGTCCGTACTGGTTACTAGGAGGGGCCACCACCCATTGTCCAAACCCCATACTGGTCCATACTGGTCCATACTGGTTTATACCACTTTATACTGGTTTATTCTACTTTATACTGGTTTTTACCGGTTCATACTGGTTCATACTGGTTTATACTAGTCTGTACTGGTTTATACTGGTCTGTACTGGTCCACACTGATTTCCAGGAGGAGTCACCACCCACTCTCCAAACCCACCCCAACCTCCCATACTGGTCCATACTGGTTTATACCACTTTATACTGGTTTATTCTACTTTATGCTGGTTTTTACCGGTTCATACTGGTTCATACTGGTTTATACTGGTCTGTACTGGTTTATACTGGTCTGTACTGGTCCATACTGTTTACTGGGAGGAGCCACCACCCATTGTCACACCTCCCATACTGGTCCATACTGGTCCATACTGGTCCATACTGGTTTATATTGGTCTATTCTAATTTATACTGCTTTTTACTGGTTTATACTGGTTCATACTGGTTCATACTGGTCTGTACTGGTTTATACTGGTCCATACTGGTCCACACTGATTTCCGGGAGGAGGCACCACCCATTGTCCCACCTCCCATACTGGTGCATACTGGTCCATACTGGTTTATATTGGTTTATTCTACTTTATACTGCTTTATACCAGTTCATACTGGTTCATACTGGTTCATACTGGTTTATACTGGTTTCCCGCAGCGCTGGGCGCCGTGGGGGGGTACCAGGGCCTGCTGGAGCGCTACCCCCTGGCGCTGCCCCCCAACTCCACGGGGCCCTGCGGGCGCCCCCGGCCCGACGCCTTCCACCTGCTGAGGCACCCGAGCAGCGGCGACCTGCCCTGGCCCGGGCTGGTGCTGGGGCTGGGCATCATCTCGGCCTGGTACTGGTGCACCGACCAGGTGGGACTGGTTTGTACTGGGAGGGACTGGGAGGGACTGGGAATGGACTGGGATATACTGGGATGGAGTGGGAATGGATTGGGTTACACTGGGAGGGACTGGGAATAATCCTGGGCTGGTGCTGGGGCTGGGCATCATCTCGGCCTGGTACTGGTGCACCGACCAGGTGGGACTGGGACGGACTGGGAGGGACTGGGAGGGACTGGGAATGGACTGGGTTATACTGGGATGGAGTGGGAATGGACTGGGTTACAGTGGGAATGGACTGGGAGGGACTGGGAATGATCCCGGGCTGGTGCTGGGGCTGGGCATCATCTCGGCCTGGTACTGGTGCACCGACCAGGTGGGACTGGTTTATACTGGGAGGGACTGGGAATGGACTGGGATATACTGGGATATACCGGGAATTGACTGGGAGGGACTGGGTTACACTGGGTTATACTGGGAATGATCCCGGGCTGGTGCTGGGGCTGGGCATCATCTCGGCCTGGTACTGGTGCACCGACCAGGTGGGACTGGTTTGTACTGGTTTGTACTGGGAGGGACTGGTTTATACTGGGATATACCGGGAATTGACTGGGAGGGACTGGGTTACACTGGGTTACACTGGGAGGGACTGGGAATGATCCCGGGCTGGTGCTGGGGCTGGGCATCATCTCGGCCTGGTACTGGTGCACCGACCAGGTGGGACTGGTTTGTACTGGTTTGTACTGGGAATGGTCTAAACCTGGGAATGGGGGCACTGGGTTATACTGGGAATGGACTGGGAGGGACTGGGAATGATCCCAGGCTGGTGCTGGGGCTGGGCATCATCTCGGCCTGGTACTGGTGCACCGACCAGGTGGGACTGGGACATACTGGGAGGGATAGGGATATACTGGTTTATACTGGGAATGGACTGGGAATCGTCTAAAACTGGGAATGGGGGCACTGGGTTATACTGGGAATGGACTGGGTTACACTGGGAGGGACTGGGAATGATCCCGGGCTGGTGCTGGGGCTGGGCATCATCTCGGCCTGGTACTGGTGCACCAACCAGGTGGGACTGGTTTGTACTGGTTTGTACTGGTTTGTACTGGTTTGTACTGGTTTGTACTGGGAGGGACTGGGTTATACTGGGATGGAGTGGGAATGGACTGGGAATGGACTGGGTTACACTGGGAATGGACTGGGAGTGACTGGGAATGATCCCGGGCTGGTGCTGGGGCTGGGCATCATCTCGGCCTGGTACTGGTGCACCGACCAGGTGGGACTGGTTTGTACTGGTTTGTACTGGGAGGGACTGGTTTATACTGGGATGGAGTGGGAATGGACTGGGTTACACTGGGAATGGACTGGGAGTGACTGGGAATGATCCCGGGCTGGTGCTGGGGCTGGGCATCATCTCCGCCTGGTACTGGTGCACCGACCAGGTGGGAGTGGTTTATACTGGGAGGGACTGGGAGGGACAGGGAATGGACTGGGATATACTGGGATGGAGTGGGAATGGACTGGGTTACACTGGGAGGGACTGGGAATGGACTGGGTTATACTGGGATATACTGGGATGGAGTGGGAATGTACTGGGTTACACTGGGAATGGACTGGGAATGATCCCGGGCTGGTGCTGGGGCTGGGCATCATCTCGGCCTGGTACTGGTGCACCGACCAGGTGGGACTGGTTTATACTGGTTTGTACTGGGAATGGTCTAAACCTGGGAATGGGGGCACTGGGTTATACTGGGAATGGACTGGGAGGGACTGGGAATGATCCCGGGCTGGTGCTGGGGCTGGGCATCATCTCGGCCTGGTACTGGTGCACTGACCAGGTGGGACTGGTTTGTACTGGTTTGTACTGGGAGGGACTGGGAATGGACTGGGATATACTGGGATATACTGGGATGGAGTGGGAATGGACTGGGTTACACTGGGAGGGACTGGGAATGATCCCGGGCTGGTGCTGGGGCTGGGCATCATCTCGGCCTGGTACTGGTGCACCAACCAGGTGGGACTGGGACGGACTGGGAGGGACTGGGAATGGACTGGGATATACCGGGAATTGACTGGGAGGGACTGGGTTACACTGGGTTACACTGGGAGTGACTGGGAATGATCCCGGGCTGGTGCTGGGGCTGGGCATCATCTCGGCCTGGTACTGGTGCACCGACCAGGTGGGACTGGTTTATACTGGTTTGTACTGGGAGGGACTGGGAGGGACTGGGTTATACTGGGATATACTGGGAATGGAATGGGATATACTGAGAATGGACTGGTTTATACTGGGAGTGACTGGGAATGATCCCGGGCTGGTGCTGGGGCTGGGCATCATCTCGGCCTGGTACTGGTGCACCGACCAGGTGGGACTGGTTTGTACTGGTTTGTACCGGGAATGGTCTAAACCTGGGAATGGGGGCACTGGGTTATACTGGGAGGGACTGGGAATGGACTGGGTTATACTGGAAGGGACTGGGTTATACTGGGTTATACTGGGAGGGACTGGGTTATACTGGGAGGGACTGGGAATGGACTGGGTTATACTGGGAGGGACTGGGTTATACTGGGAGGGAGTGGGTTATACTGGGTTATACTGGGAGGGAATGGACTGAGTTATACTGGGAGGGACTGGTTTATACTGGGTTATACTGGGAGGGACTGGGTTATACTGGGAGGGACTGGGAATGGACTGGGTTATAGTGGGAGGGACTGGGAGGGAGTACTGGGCTGTAACTGGGATAACTGGTCTGTAACTGGGATAACTGGGCTGGAACTGGGATTACTGGTCTATAACTGGGATAACTGCTCTATAACTGGGATAACCGGTCTATAACTGGGACAACCAGTCTGTAACCGGTCTGGAACCGGTCCCACCAGTCCGGAACTGGTCCCTAACTGGTTTATACTGGTGCGGGCCCCTCCCCCGCAGGTGATCGTGCAGCGCTGCCTGGCCGGCCGCTCCCTCACCCACGTCCGCGCCGGCTGCGTCGTCTGCGGCTACCTCAAGGTGCTGCCCATGTTCCTGATGGTGCTGCCCGGCATGGCCGCCCGCGTCCTCTTCCCGGGTCAGACTCCTACTGGTTTATACTGGTTTATACTGGTTTATACTGGTTTATATTGGATTTAAGGGAGTTATCCAAGATGGCCGCCTGCAGTGGGGTTTACAAGATGGTCGCCCAAAATGGCTGCGACGCACCAGATCTAAGATGGCCGCCCAGGATGGCACCCTCTTAGAGTGAGCCATTGGTCCATACTGGTTTATACTGGTTTATACTGGTTTATACTGGTTTATACTGGTTTATATGGAATTTAATAAGGTTATGCAATATGGCCGCCTGCATTGGGGTTTACAAGATGGCCGCCCAAAATGGCTGCCAGAGAAGGGATCTAAGATGGCCGCCCAAGATGGCACCCCCTTTTAGTGAGCCATTACTGGTTTATACTGGTTTATACTGGTTTATACTGGTTTATACTGGTTTATACTGGTTTATATTAAGGGAGTTATCCAAGATGGCCGCCTGCATTGGGGTTTCCAAGATGGCCACCCAAAATGGCTGCTCCACACCAGATCTAAGATGGCCGCCCAAGATGGCACCTGGTTATACTGAGACATTGGTCCATAGTGGTTTATACTGGTTTATACTGGTTTATACTGGTTTATACTGGTTTATATGGGATTTAAGGGGGTTATCCAATATGGCCGCCTGCATTGGAGTTTACAAGATGGCCATCCAAAATGGCTGCCACACACCAGATCTAAGATGGCCACCCAAGATGGCACCCCCTTAAAGTGAGCCATTACTGGTTTATACTGGTTTATACTGGTTTATACTGGTTTATACTGGTTTATATGGGATTTAAGGAAGTTATCCAATATGGCCGCCTGCATTGGAGTTACCAAGATGGCCGCCCAAAATGGCTGCTATACACCAAATCTAAGATGGCTGCCCAAGATGCTGCCCCAGTATAGACAGACATTGGTCCATACTGGTTTATACTGGTTTATACTGGTTTATACTGGTTTATATGGGATTTAAGGGGGTTATCCAATATGGCCGCCTGCATTGGGGTTTACAAGATGGCCGCCCAAAATGGCTGCTCCACACCAGATCTAAGATGGCCGCCCAAGATGGCACCTGGTTATACTGAGACATAAGTCCATACTGGTTTATACTGGTTTATACTGGTTTATACTGGTTTATACTGGTTTATACTGGTTTATATGGGATTTAAGGGAGTTATCCAATATGGCGGCCTGCATTGGGGTTTCCAAGATGGCCACCCAAAATGGCTGCTCCACACCAGATCTAAGATGGCCGCCCAAGATGGCACCTGCTTATACTGAGCCATTAGTCCATACTGGTTTATACTGGTTTATACTGGTTTATACTGGTTTATACTGGTTTATATGGGATTTAAGGGGTTTATCCAATATGGCCGCCTGCATTGGGGTTTACAAGATGGCCGCCCAAAATGGCTGCTGCACACCAGATCTAAGATGGCTGCCCAAGATGCTGCCCCAGTATAGACAGACATTGGTCCATACTGGTTTATACTGGTTTATACTGGTTTATACTGGTTTATACTGGTTTATATTGGATTTAAGGGAGTTATCCAATATGGCCGCCTGCATTGGGGTTTCCAAGATGGCCGCCCAAAATGGCTGCTCCACACCAGATCTAAGATGGCCACCCAAGATGGCACCTGGTTATACTGAGACATTAGTCCATACTGGTTTATACTGGTTTATACTGGTTTATACTGGTTTATACTGGGTTATATGGGATTTAAGGGGGTTATCCAATATGGCCGCCTGAATTGGGGTTTCCAAGATGGCTGCCCAAAATGGCTGCTACGCACCAGATCTAAGTTGGCAGCCCAAGATGGTGCCCCAGTATAGACAGACATTGGTCCATACTGGTTTATACTGGTTTATACTGGTTTATACTGGTTAATATCAAGTTTAAGGGAGTTATCCAATATGGCCGCCTGCATTGGGGTTTCCAAGATGGCCGCCCAAAATGGCCGCCAGAGAAGGGATCTAAGATGGCCGCCCAAGATGGCGCCCCTGTATGGCCAGCTCCTGGTGCCTACTGGTCTGTACTGGTTTATACTGGTCTGTACTGGTCCATACCGGTTTATGCTGGTCCATACTGGTCCATACTGGTTTATACCAGACCATACTGGTTTATACTGCTCCATACTGGTCCATACTGGTTTATACTGGTCCATACTGGTCCATACTGGTCCATACTGGTCCATACCAGTCTGTACTGGTCCGTACTGGTCCATACCGGTCCACACTGGTTTATACTGGTCCATACCGGTCCATACTGTTTCATACTGGTCCATACTGGTCCATATAAGTCCATACTGGTCTGTACTGGTCCATACTGGTTTATACTGGTCCATACTGCTCCATACTGGTCCATAGTGGTTTATACTGGTCCATACCGGTCCGTACTGGTTTATACTGGTTTATACCGGTCCATACTGGTCCATACCGGTCCGTACTGGTTTATACCGGTCCATACTGGTTTATACCGGTCCATACCGGTCTATACTGGTCCATACTGGTCCATACTGGTTTATACCGGTCCATACCGGTCCATACTGGTTCATACTGGTTTATACTGGTCCATACTGGTTTATACCGGTCCGTACTGGTCCATACCGGTCCATACCGGTCCATACTGGTTTATACTGGTCCATACTGCTCCATACCGGTCCATACTGGTCCATACTGGTCCGTACTGGTTTATACTGGTCCATACCGGTCCATACTGGTCTATACCGGTCCATACTGGTTTATACTGGTCCATACTGGTGTATACCAGTCCATACTGGTCCATACTGGTCCATACTGGTTTATACTGCTCCATACTGGTCCATACTGGTTTATACTGGTTTTTACTGGTCCATACTGGTTTGCACCAGTCCATACTGGTCCATACTGGTCCGTACTGGTTTATACTGCTCCATACTGGTCCATACTGGTCCGTACTGGTTTATACTGGTCCGTACTGGTTTATACTGGTCCATATTGGTTTATACTGGTCCATACTGCTCCATACTGGTCCATACTGGTCCATACCAGCCCATACTGGTCCATACTGGTCTGTACTGGTCCATACTGGTCCATACTGGTCCATACTGGTCCATACTGGTCCATACTGGTCCATACTGGTCCATACTGGTCCATACTGGTCCGTACTGGTCCATACTGGTTCATACTGGTTTATACCGGTCCATACTGGTTTATACCGGTCCATACTGGTTTATACCGGTCTGTACTGGTCCGTACTGGTCCATACTGCTCCATACCGGTCCATACCAGTACATACTGGTTTATACTGGTCCATACCGGTCCATACCGGTCCATACTGGTCCATACTGGTTTATACTGGTCCATACTGGTTTATACTGGTCCATACCGCTCCATACTGGTCCATACTGGTTTATAGTGATCCATACTGGTCCATACTGGTCCATACTGGTCCATACTGGTCCATTCTGGTCCATACCGGTCCATACTGCTCCATACTGGTCCATACTGGTTTATACTGGTCCCTACTGGTCCATACTGGTCCATACTGGTTTATACCGGTCCATACTGGTCCATACTGGTCCATACTGGTCCATACTGGTCCATACTGGTCCATACTGGTTTATACTGGTTTATACTGGTCCATACTGGTCCATACTGGTTTATACTGGTTTATACTGGTCCATACTGGTCCATACTGGTTTATACTGGTCCATACTGGTTTATACTGGTCCATACTGGTTTATACTGGTCCATACTGGTCCATACTGGTCCATACTGGTCCGTACTGGTTTATACCGGTCCGTACCGGTCCATACTGGTCCATACTGGTTTATACTGGCCCATACCGGTCCGTACTGGTTTATACTGGTCCATACTGATCCGTTCTGGTCCATACTGGTTTATACTGGTCCGTACTGGTTTATACTGGTCCATACTGGTCCATACTGGTCCATACTGCTTTATACTGGTCCATACCGGTCTGTACTGGTCCATACTGGTCCATACTGGTTTATACTGGTCCGTACTGGTCCATACTGGTCCATACCGCTCCATACTGGTCCATACTGGTCCATACCGGTCCATACTGGTTTATACTGGTCCATACTGGTCCATACTGGTTTATACTGGTTTATACTGGTCCATACTGGTCCATACTGGTCTATACTGGTCCATACTGGTCCATACTGGTCCATACTGGTCCATACTGGTTTATACTGGTCCATACTGGTCCGTACTGGTCCATACTGGTCCATACTGGTCCATACTGGTCCGTACTGGTCCATACTGGTCCATACTGGTCCATACTGGTCCGTACTGGTCCATACTGGTCCATACTGGTCCATACTGGTCCGTACTGGTCCATACTGGTCCATACTGGTCCATACTGGTCCGTACTGGTCCATACTGGTCCATACTGGTCCATACTGGTCCGTACTGGTCCATACTGGTCCATACTGGTCCATACTGGTCCGTACTGGTCCATACTGGTCCATACTGGTCCATACTGGTCTATACTGGTCCGTACTGGTCCCGCAGAGGTCGTCGGCTGCGCTGACCCCCAGGGCTGCTCCCGGGCCTGCGGCTCCGCCCTCGGCTGCTCCAACGTGGCCTATCCCAGACTGGTGCTCAGCCTGCTGCCCCCCGGTAATTAATTACCGCTAATTAGCTAATTATTAGTGATTATTAATGAATTATCAGTGATTATTAATGAGTTATTAGTGATTATTAATGATTTATTAATGATTTATTAATGATTTATTAGTGGTTATTAATGGCGGCCTATCCCAGACTGGTGCTCAGCCTGCTGCCCCCCGGTAATTAATTACTGTTAATTAATTAATTATTAGTGATTATCAATGAGTTAGCAGTGATTATTAATGAGTTATCAGTGATTATTAATGATTTATTAATGATTTATTAATGATTTATTAATGGTTATTAATGGCGGACTATCGCAGACTGGTGCTCAGCCTGGTGCCCCCCGGTAATTAATTACTGCTAATTAATTAATTATTAGTGATTATTAATGAGTTATCAGTGATTATTAATGAGTTATTAGTGATTATTCATGATTTATTAATGATTTATTAATGATTTATTAGTGGTTATTAATGGCGGCCTATCCCAGACTGGTGCTCAGCCTGCTGCCCCCCGGTAATTAATTACCGTTAATTAGTTAATTATTAATGATTATTAATGAGCTATCAGTGATTATTATTGAGTTATTAGTGATTATTAATGATTTATTAATGATTTATTAGTGGTTATTAATGGCGGCCTATCCCAGACTGGTGCTCAGCCTGCTGCCCCCCGGTAATTAATTACCGCTAATTAATTAATAATTAATGATTATTAATGAGTTTTCAGTGATTATTAATGAGTTATCAATGATTATTCATGATTTAATAATGATTTATTAATGATTTATTAGTGGTTATTAATGGCGGCCTATCCCAGACTGGTGCTCAGCCTGCTGCCCCCCGGTAATTAATTACCGCTAATTAATTAATTATTAGTGATTATCAATGAGTTAGCAGTGATTATTAATGAGTTATTAGCGATTATTAATGATTTATTAATGATTTATTAATGATTTATTAGTGGTTATTAATGGCGGCCTATCCCAGACTGGTGCTCAGCCTGCTGCCCCCCGGTAATTAATTAGCGTTTATTAGCTAATTATTAATGATTATTAATGAGTTAGCAGTGATTATTACTGAGTTATCAGCGATTATTAATGATTTATTAATGATTTATTAATGATTTATTAGTGGTTATTAATGGCGGCCTATCCCAGACTGGTGCTCAGCCTGCTGCCCCCCGGTAATTAATTAGCGCTAATTAATTAATTATTAGTGATTATTAATGAGCTATCAATGATTATTAATGAGTTATTAGTGATTATTAATGAGTTATTAATGATTTATTAGTGATTTATTAGTGGTTATTAATGGCGGCCTATCCCAGACTGGTGCTCAGCCTGCTGCCCCCTGGTAATTAATTACCGCTAATTAATTAATTATTAGTGATTATTAATGAGTTATCACTGATTATTAATGAATTATTAGTGATTATTAATGATTTATTAATGATTTATTAATGATTTATTAGTGGTTATTAATGGCGGCCTATCCCAGACTGGTGCTCAGCCTGCTGCCCCCCGGTAATTCATTAGTGCTAATTAATTAATTATTAGTGATTATCAATGAGTTATTAGAGATTTATTAGTGATTATTAATGATTTATTAGTGGCTAATAACGGGCTAATAATCCTAATTATTAGGGCTAATAATTCCATTTTTTTGCCGATTTTTGCCATTTTTTCACGGATTTCCCCCATTAATTATTAATTAATTAACGACTAATTATTATTAGTGGCTAATCACGGGTTATTAGGACTAATAACTGTCTAATAATCCTAATTATGAGGGCTAATAATTCCATTTTTGGGCCAATTTTTGCCATTCTTTCTCGATTTTTTCCATTTTCCCCCATTAATTATTAATTAATTAACGACTAATTATTATTAGTGGCTAATCACGGGTTATTAGGACTAATAAATGGCTAATAATCCTAATTATTAGCGCTAATAACTCAATTTTTGGGGCTGATAATTCCATTTTTTAACCAATTTTTGCCGGGATTTCCCATTTATTAATTATTAATTAACGACTAATAATTATTTCTGGCTAATGACGGGTTATTAGGAGTAATAACTGTCTAATAATCCTAATTATTAGGGCTAATAATTCCGATTTTGGGGCTAATAATTCCATGTTTGGGCCGATTTTGGCCGTTTTTTCACCGATTTTCGTCGTTATTTCCCCATTAATTATTATTAATTAGTGATTAATTAATAAATCGCGGCTAATTGCTGCTAATTACTCAATTTTAGGCCCTAATAATTCCATTATTAGCCCTAATAATTCCATTTTTGGGGCTAAAAATTCCATTTTTGGGCCGATTTTGGCTGTTTTTTCACCGATTTTCGCCGTTTTTCCCCCATTAATTATTATTAATTAGTGATTAATTAATGAATTTCGGCTAATTGCGGCTAATAACTCCATTTTAGGGCCTAATAACTGAATTATTAGCCCTAATAATTCCGATTTTGGGGCTAATAATTCCATTTTTGGGGCTAATAATTCCATTTTTGGGCCAATTTTCGCCGTTTTTCCCCCATTAATTATTATTAATTAGTGATTAATTAATGAATTTTGGCTAATTGCGGCTAATAACTCCATTTTAGGCCCTAATAACTGAATTATTAGCCCTAATAATTCCGATTTTGGGGCTAATAATTCCATTTTTGGGCCGATTTTGGCCGTTTTTTCACCATTTTTCGTTGTTATTTCCCCATTAATTATTATTAATTAGTGATTAATTAATGAATTTCGGCTAATTGCGGCTAATAACTCCATTTTAGGCCCTAATAACTGAATTATTAGCCCTAATAATTCCATTTTTGGGGCTAATAATTCCGTGTTTGGGCCGATTTTGGCCGTTTTTTCACCCATTTTTGCCGTTTTGCCCCCATTAATTATTATTAATTAGTGATTAATTAATGAATTTCGGGTAATTGCGGCTAATAACTCCATTTTAGGGCCTAATAACTGAATTATTAGTCCTAATAATTCCGATTTTGGGGCTAATAATTCCATTTTTGGGGCTAATAATTCCATTTTTGGGCCAATTTTCGCCGTTTTTCCCCCATTAATTATTATTAATTAGTGATTAATTAATGAATTTTGGCTAATCGCGGCTAATAACTCCATTTTAGGCCCTAATAACTGAATTATTAGCCCTAATAATTCCGATTTTGGTGCTAATAATTCCATTTTTGGGCTAATAATTCCATTTTTGGGCTGATTTTGGCCGTTTTTTCACCGATTTTCGTTGTTATTTCCCCTTTAATTATTATTAATTAGTGATTAATTAATGAATTGTGGCTAATTACTTCATTTTAGGCCCTAATAACTGAATTATTAGCCCTAATAATTCCGATTTTGGGGCTAATAATTCAATTTCTGGGCCGATTTCGGCCGTTTTTTCACCGATTTTCGTCGTTATTTCCCCATTAATTATTATTAATTAGTGATTAATTAATGAATTGAGGCTAATTGCGGCTAATAACTCCATTTTAGGGCCTAATAACTGAATTATTAGCCCTAATAATTCCATTTTTGGGGCTAATAATTCCGTGTTTGGGCCGATTTTGGCCATTTTTTCTCAATTTTCGCCGTTTTGCCCCCATTAATTATTATTAATTAGTGATTAATTAATGAATCGCGGCTAATTGCTGCTAATTACTCAATTTTAGGCCCTAATAATTCCATTATTAGCCCTAATAATTCCATTTTTGGGGCTAATAATTCCGATTTTGAGGCTAATAATTCCATTTTTGGGCCGATTTTGGCTGTTTTTTCACCAATTTTCGTTGGTTTTTCCCCATTAATTATTATCAATTATTATTAATTAGTGATTAATTAATGAATCGCGGCTAATAACTCCATTTTAGGCCCTAATAATTCCATTTTTGGGGCTAATAATTCCATTTTTGGGCCTATTTTGGCCGTTTTTTCACCGATTTTCGCCGGTTTTTCCCCATTAATTATTATTAATTAGTGATTAATTATTAAATTGAGGCTAATTGCAGTTAATAACTCCATTTTAGGCCCTAATAATTGAATTATTAGCCCTAATAATTCCGATTTTGAGGCTAATAATTCCATTTTTGGGCCGATTTTGGCAGTTTTTTCACCAATTTTCGTCGTTATTTCCCCATTAATTATTATTAATTAGTGATTAATTAATGAATTGAGGCTAATTGCGCCTAATAACTCCAGTTTAGGCCCTAATAATTCCATTTTAGGCCCTAATAATTCCATTTTTTGGGCTAATAATTCTGATTTTGGGGCTAATAATTCTGATTTTGGGGCTAATAATTCCATTTTTGGGCCGATTTTGGCCGGGTTTTCTCCATTAATTATCATTAATTAGTGAATAATTAATTAATTGCGGCTAATAACTCAATTTTAGGCCCTAATAATTCCATTTTTGGGGCTAATAATTCCATTTTTGGGCCGTTTTTGGGCCGATTTTCGCCGTTTTTTCGCCGATTTCTGCCGGGTTTTTTGCGTTAATGATCATTAATTAGCGGTTAATTAATGAACTCATTAATTAACGCCCCCAGGGCTGCGGGGGCTGATGCTGGCCGTGGTGCTGGCGGCGCTGATGTCGTCGCTGGCCTCCATCTTCGCCAGCTCGGCCGCGCTCTTCACGCTCGACGTCTACAGGAGGCTCCGCCCAGGGGCGGGGCCACGGCACCTCCTGATCGCCGGCAGGTCAGGGGGCGGGGCAAAAGATGGGAGGGGGCGGGGCTACGGCTGGGAGGGGGCGGGGTCACAGCTGGGATGGGGGCGGGGCCAAGGTACCTCCTGATCGCTGGCAGGTCAGGGGGCGGGGCCAAAGATAGGAGGGGGCGGGGCTACAGACGAGAGGGGGCGGGGATAAAGATGGGGGCGGGGCTACAGATGGGAGGGGTGGGGTCACAGATGGGAGGGGGCGGGGTCACAGATGGGAGGGGGCGGGGCCACAGATGGGATGGGGCGGCGCTACAGATAGGAGGGGCGGGGCTACAGATGGGATAGGGCGGGGTTACGGATGGGAGGGGGCGGGGCCACAGGTGGGATGGGGGCGGGGCCACAGCACCTCCTGATCGCCGGCAGGTCAGGAGGCGGGGCCACAGATGGGATGGGGCGGGGCTAGAGCTGGGATGGGCGGGGCTACAGATAGGAGGGGGCGGGGCTACAGATGGGAGGGGGCGAGGCTACAGATGGGAGGGGGCGGGGCTACAGATGGGATGGGGGAGGGGTCACAGATGGGAGGGGGCGGGGCTACAGATGGGAGGGGGCGGGGCTACAGATGGGAGGTGGGCGGGGCTACAGATGGGAGGGGGTGGGGTCACAGATGGGATGGGGGGATGGGACACACCTGGGTGGGGGGAGGGGCACCTGGGCCACACCTGGGCACACCTGGGGACAACTGGGACACACCTGGGAGGGGGGAGAGGACACACCTGGAACACACCTGGGACACACCTGGAATGGGGGAGGGGCACCTGGGGACACCTGGGACACACCTGGGACACACCTGAGATACACCTGGGGACATCTTGCACACACCTGGGGACACACCTGGGGACACCTGGGGACACACCTGGGGACACCTGGGGACACCTGGGGACACCTGGGGACAACTGGGACACACCTGGGAGGGGGGAGAGGACACACCTGGAACACACCTGGGACACACCTGGAATGGGGGAGGGGCACCTGGGGACACCTGGGACACACCTGGGGACACCTGGGGACACACCTGGGGACACCTGGGGACACACCTGGGGACACCTGGGCACACCTGGGGACACCTGGGCACACCTGGCACGGGTGAGGGACAGGTGAGCTCAGGTGAGGTCACCTGGCACAGGTGGGACCCCAAATTTGGGCTCCCAGGTGACCTTGAAGGACCCAAATTGACCTTGAAGGACCCAAATTTGGGGTTCCTGACCTCCAAACGACCCCGAATTTTTTTGGGGTGACCTCAGGTGACCTCAGGTGACCCCAGGTGACCTCACCTGTCCGGGTGACCTCATGAATCCAAATCTGGGCTATTTTTGGTGCCCAAAACCCCCAAATTTTGGTGTCCAGGTGACCTTGAAGGACCCAAATTTGGGGTTCCTGACCTCCAAACGACCCCGAATTTTTTGGGGGTGACCTCAGGTGACCTCAGGTGACCTCAGGTGACCTCACCTGTCCAGGTGACCTCAAGAATCCAAATCTGGGCTATTTTTGGTGCCCAAGAACCCCAAATTTTGGTGTCCAGGTGACCTTGAAGGACCCAAATTTGGGGTTCCTGACCTCCAAACGACCCCGAATTTTTTTGGGGTGACCCCAGGTGACCCCAGGTGACCTCACCTGTGTCTCACCTGTGCAGGCTGTGGGTGGTGGCCATGGTGGGGCTGAGCCTGGCCTGGGGCTGTCCCAGGTGACCTTGAAGGACCCAAATTTGGTGTCCAGGTGACCTTGAAGGACCCAAATTGACCTTGAAGGACCCAAATTTGGGGTTCTGGAGCTCCTGGAGATCCCAAATTTTTTTGGGGTGACCCCAGGTGACCCCAGGTGACCTCACCTGTCCCTCACCTGTCCAGGTGACCTCGAGAATCCCAAATTTGAGGTTCTCAGCTCCCAAATTTGGGCTCTAGGTGACCTTGAAGGACCCAAATTTGGGGTTCTGCAGCTCCTGGAGATCCCAAATTTTTTGGGGGTGACCCCAGGTGACCCTAGGTGACCTCAGGTGACCTCACCTGTGTCTCACCTGTGCAGGCTGTGGGTGGTGGCCATGGTGGGGCTGAGCCTGGCCTGGCGCTGCCCCAGGTGACCTTGAAGGACCCAAATTGACCTTGAAGGACCCAAATTTGGGGTTCTGGAGCTCCTGGAGATCCCAAATTTTTTGGGGGTGACCTCAGGTGACCTCAGGTGACCTCACCTGTCCAGGTGACCTCAAGAATCCCAAATTTGAGGTTCTCAAGTGCCCCAAACCCCCAAATTTTGGTGTCCAGGTGACCTTGAAGGACCCAAATTTGGGGTTCCTGACCTCCAAACGACCCCGAATTTTTTTGGGGTGACCCCAGGTGACCCCGGGTGAGCTCAGGTGACCTCACCTGTCCCTCACCTGTCCCTCACCTGTCCAGGTGACCTCGAGAGACCCAAATTTGAGGTTCTCAAGTGCCCCAAAACCCCCAAATTTTGGTGTCCAGGTGACCTTGAAGGACCCAAATTGACCTTGAAGGACCCAAATTTGGGGTTCCTGACCTCCAAACGACCCCGAATTTTTTTGGGGTGACCCCAGGTGACCTCAGGTGACCTCACCTGTCCCTCACCTGTGCAGGCTGTGGGTGGTGGCCATGGTGGGGCTGAGCCTGGCCTGGCTGCCGGTGGTGGAGGCGGCGCGGGGGGGGCAGCTCTTCGACTACATGCAGGCGCTGGCCTCGTACCTGGCGCCGCCCGTGGCCGCCGTCTTCTGCCTGGCCGTGTTCGTGCCGCGCGTCAACGAGCCCGTGAGTGCACCTGGGCACACCTGGGCACACCTGGGCACACCTGGGCACACCTGGGCACACCTGGGCACACCTGGGGGCACCTAGGCACACCTGGGATAGACCTGGAATCCATTGGGACACACCTGGGCACACCTGGGCACACCTGGGCACACCTGGGATACACCTGGGCACACCTGGGATCCATTGGGATACACCTGGGCACACCTGGGCACACCTGGGCACACCTGGGCACACCTGGGCACACCTGGGGGGAGGGGCCTCGTACCTGGCGCCGCCCGTGGCCGCCGTCTTCTGCCTGGCCGTGTTCGTGCCGCGCGTCAACGAGCCCGTGAGTGCACCTGGGCGCACCTGGGCACACCTGGGGGCACCTGGGATACACCTGAGATACACCTGAGGGGGGTTAAAGTGGGTTTGGGGCACACCTGGGGGCACCTGGGCACACCTAGGATAGACCTGGGATCCATTGGGACACACCTGGGGGCACCTGGGCACACCTGGGATAGACCTGGGCACACCTGGGCGCACCTGGGGGCACCTAGGCACACCTGGGCACAGCTGGGATACACCTGGGCACACCTGGGCACAGCTAGGATCCATTGGGGCACACCTGGGATACACCTGGGGGGCTTAAAGGGGGTTTGGGGCACACCTGGGCACACCTGGGCACACCTGGTGGCACCTAGGCACACCTAGGATAGACCTGGGATCCATTGGGACACACCTGGGCACACCTGGGCACACCTGAGATACACCTGGGATACACCTGGGCACACCTGGGCACACCTGAGATACACCTGGGCACACCTGGGGGCACCTGGGATACACCTGGGCACACCTGAGATACACCTGGGCACACCTGGGATACACCTGAGCACACCTGGGGGCACCTGGGCACACCTGGGATACCCCTGGGCACACCTGGAATCCATTGGGACACACCTGGGATACACCTGAGGGGGTTTAAAGGGGGTTTGGGGCACACCTGGGCACACCTGGGCACACCTGGTGGCACTTAGGCACACCTGGGATAGACCTAGGATCCATTGGGACACACCTGGGAACACCTGGGCACACCTGAGATACACCTGGGCACACCTGGGCACACCTGGGCACACCTGGGCACACCTGGGCACACCTGGGGGCACCTGGGGGGAGGGGCCTCGTACCTGGCGCCGCCCGTGGCCGCCGTCTTCTGCCTGGCCGTGTTCGTGCCGCGCGTCAACGAGCCCGTGAGTGCACCTGGGCGCACCTGGGCACACCTGGGGGCACCTGGGGGCACCTGGGCACACCTGGGCACACCTGGGCACACGTGGGATCCATTGGGATACACCTGAGATACACCTGGGGGCACCTGGATACACCTGGATACACCTGGGCACACCTGGGGGCACCTGGGGGCACCTGGGATCCATTGGGGCACACCTGAGATACACCTGAGGGGGTTAAAGTGGGTTTGGGGCACACCTGGGCACACCTGGGCACACCTGGGGGCACCTGGGATCCATTGGGACACACCTGGGAAACACCTGGGGGGGTTTAAAGTGGCTTTAGGGCACACCTGGTGGCACCTAGGCACACCTGGGATAGACCTGGGATGCACCTGGGCACACCTGGGCACATCTGGGATAGACCTGGGATGCATTGGGACACACCTGGGATCCATTAGGGCACACCTGGGCACACCTGGGTGGGGTTTAAAATGGATTTGGGGCACACCTGGGGCACCTGGAATACACCTGGGCACACCTGAGGGGGGTTAAAAGGGGTTTGGGGCACACCTGGAGGGGTTTGGGGCACACCTGGAGGGGTTTGGGGCACACCTGGGCACACCTGGGATCCATTGGGACACACCTGGGCACACCTGGGGGCACCTGGGGGCACTTGGGATCCATTGGGATACACCTGGGCACACCTGGGCACACCTGGGCACACCTGGGCACACCTGGGCACACCTGGGATCCATTGGGACACACCTGGGCACACCTGGGGGCACCTGGGGGCACTTGGGATCCATTGGGATACACCTGGGCACACCTGGGCACACCTGAGCACACCTGGGCACACCTGGGCACAACTGAGCACACCTGGGCACACCTGGGCACACCTGGGATGCACCTGGGCACACCTGGGCACACCTGGGCACACCTGAGCACACCTGGGCACACCTGGGCACACCTGGGCACACCTGGGCACACCTGGGGGGAGGGGCCTCGTACCTGGCGCCGCCCGTGGCCGCCGTCTTCTGCCTGGCCGTGTTCGTGCCGCGCGTCAACGAGCCCGTGAGTGCACCTGGGCACACCTGGGCACACCTGGGGGCACCTGGGGGCACCTGGGCACAGCTAGGCTCACCTGGGATACACCTGGGTGCACCTGAGATACACCTGGGCACACCTGGGCACACCTGGGATACACCTGGGATAGACCTGGGCACACCTGGGCACACCTGGGATAGACCTGGGCACACCTGAGCACACCTGGGCACACCTGGGCACACCTGGGATAGACCTGGGCACACCTGAGCACACCTGGGCACACCTGGGCACAGCTGGGATAGATCTGGGCTTCACCTGGGCACACATGGGATCCATTGGGATACACCTGGGCACACCTGGGAAACACCTGGGCACACCTGGGCACACCTGGGGGCACCTGGGCACACCTGGGCAAACCTGAGATACACCTGGGGGCACCTGGGCACACCTGGGAGGGGTTAAAGAGGGTTTGGGGCACACCTGGGCACACCTGGGGGGGTTAAAGTGGGTTTGGGGCACACCTGGGCACACCTGGGGGGGTTTAGAGGGGGTTTGGGGCACACCTGCGGGCACCTGGGCACACCTGGGTGGGGTTAAAGGAGGTTTGGGGCACACCTGGAGGGGTTTGGGGCACACCTGGGCACACCTGGAGGCACCTGAGGGGGGTTAAAGGAGGTTTGGGGCACACCTGGGCACACCTGGGCACACCTGGGCACACCTGGGAGGGGATTCGGGAGGAATTTGGGGCTCAAGGTGACCCCAAAACCCCCCAAAAATTTCCCCCCAAAATGCCCCAAATTTCCCATCCCACTGCCCCAAAATGCCCAAAAATGCCCCAAAATTCCCCAAATTTGGGGCTCCCGAGCATCCAGGTGACCCCAAAACCCCCAAATTTCCCCTCGAAACGACCCCAAAACTGCCAAATTTTAACCCCAAAACTGCCAAATTTTAACCCTAAAAATGCCAAATTTTGACCCCAAATCCCCCAAATTTCCCCTAAAAACGACCCCAAAAAATCTCAAATTTTAACCCTAAAAACGCCAAATTTTGACCCAAACCCCCCAAATTTTCACTTTTAAGGTCCCAAATTTTGGGTCTCGGGTGCTCAGGTGACCCCAAAACCCCCAAATTTCCCCTCGAAACGACCCCAAACCGCCAAATTTTAACCCTAAAAACGCCAAATTCTGACCCCAAAACCCCCAAATTTCCCCTAAAAATGACCCCAAATCCCCCAAATCCCCCAAATTTCCCCTAAAAATGACCCCCAAACCCCCAAATTTCCACCCAAACCCCCCAAATTTCGGCTCCGAGTGACCCCAAAACCCCCAAATTTTCCCCAAAACCCTCAAATTTTAACCCTTAAAATGCCAAATGTTCACCCAAAATCCCCCAAATTTCCCCTTGAAATGACCCAAAAAACCTTCCAAATTTTAACCCTTAAAATGCCAAATTTTCACCTTAAAACCCCCAAATTTCCCCTAAAAACGACCCCAAAACCCCCAAATTTTGGGTCTCGGGTGCTCAGGTGACCCCAAAACCCCCAAATTTCCACCCCAAACCCCCCAAATTTAAACCCTAAACCCGCCAAATTTTCACCCAAAAATCCCCCAAATTTCCCCTAAAAACGACCCCAAAAATCTCAAATTTTAACCCTAAAACGCCAAATTTTGACCCAAACCCCCCAAATTTTCACTTTAAAGGTCCCAAATTTTGGGTCTCGGGTGCTCAGGTGACCCCAAAACCCCCAAATTTCCACCCTAAAACCCCCAAATTTTAACCCTTAAACCGCCAAATTTTGACCCCAAATCCCCCAAATTTCCCCTGGAAACGACCCCAAATCCCCCAAATTTTCATCCAAACCCCCAAATTTCAGCTTCGAGTGACCCCAAAACCCCCAAATTTTGGGTCTCGGGTGCTCAGGTGACCCCAAAACCCCAAATTTCTCCCCTAAACGACCCCAAAACCCCCAAATTTTAAACCTAAAAATGCCAAATTTTGACCCCAAAACGCCCAAATTTCCCCTAAAAACGACCCCAAAACCCCCAAATTTTCCCCCCAAAACCCCCAAATTTCGGCTTCGAGTGACCCCAAAACCCCCAAATTTTAACCCTTAAAATGCCAAATGTTCACCCAAAAATCCCCCCAAAAACCCCAAATTTTAACCCTTAAAATGCCAAATTTTGACCACGAAACCCCCAAATTTCCCCTAAAAACGACGCCAAAACCCCCAAATTTTTGGGATTTTTTCCCGAATTCCCGTTTTTCCCCCCGAGGGCGCCTTCTGGGGGCTGCTGGGGGGTCTGGGGCTGGGCCTGGCCCGGTTGATCCCCGAATTTGGGGCTCCCAGGTGACCCCAAAACCCCCAAATTTCCCCTGGAAACGACCCCAAAACCCCCGAATTTTAACCCTAAAAACGCCAAATTTTGACCCCAAACCCCCCAAATTTCGCCTAAAAATGACCCCAAAACGCCCAAATTTTCCCCAAAACTCCCCAAATTTTAACCCTTAAAATGCCAAATGTTCACCCCAAATTTCCCCTTGAAATGACCTCAAAAACCCCCAAATTTTAACCATTAAAATGCCAAATTTTCACCTTAAAACCCCAAAATTTCCCCTAAAAATGACCCCAAAACGCCCAAATTTCCACCCAAGCCCCAAATTTCGGCTTCGGGTGACCCCAAAACCCCCAAATTTTGGGTCTCGGGTGCTCAGGTGACCCCAAAACCCCCAAATTTCCCCTTGAAACGACCCCAAAACCGCCAAATTTTAACCCTAAAAACGCCAAATTTTGACCCCAAATCTCCCAAATTTCCCCTAAAAAACGACCCCAAACCCCCCAAATCTTCACCCAAAACCCCCAAATTTCGGCTTCGAGTGACCCCAAAACCCCCAAATTTTCGGTCTCGGGTGCTCAGGTGACCCCAAAACCCCCAAATTTCCGCCCTAAAATCCTCAATTTTTAACCCTTAAACCGCCAAATTTTGACCTCAAATCCCCCAAATTTCCCCTAAAAACGACCCCAAAACCCCCAAATTTTGACCCCGAATCCCCCAAATTTCGGCTTCGAGTGACCCCAAAACCCCCAAATTTTGGGTCTCGGGTGCTCAGGTGACCCCAAAACCCCCAAATTTTCCCCCAAATCCCCCAAATTTCGGCTTCGAGTGACCCCAAAACCCCCAAATTTTGGGCCTCGGGTGCTCAGGTGACCCCAAAACCCCCAAATTTCCCCTTGAAACGACCCCAAAACCCCCAAATTTTAACCCTAAAAACGACAAATTTTGACCCCAAATCCCCCAAATTTCCCCTAAAAACGACCCCAAAACCCCCAAATTTTCACTTTAAAGGTCCCAAATTTCGGCTTCGATTGACCCCAAAACCCCCAAATTTTGGGTCTCGGGTGCTCAGGTGACCCCAAAACCCCCAAATTTCCCCTCGAAACGACCCCAAAACCGCCAAATTTTAACCCTAAAACCGCCAAATTTTCACCCTAAAACGCCCAAATTTCCCCTAAAAACGACCCCAAAACCTCCAAATTTTCACCCCAAACCCCCAAATTTCGGCTTCGAGTGACCCCAAAACCCCCAAATTTTAACCCTTAAAATGCCAAATGTTCATCCCAAATCCCCCAAATTTTCCCTTGAAACGACCCCAAACCCGCCAAATTTTAACCCTAAAAATGCCGAATTTTCACCCTAAAACGCCCAAATTTCCCCTAAAAACGACCCCAAAAATCTCAAATTTTAACCCTAAAACCACCAAATTTTGACCCAAAACCCCCAAATTTTCACTTTAAAGGTCCCAAATTTTGGGTCTCGGGTGCTCAGGTGACCCCAAACCCCCAAATTTCCACCCCAAAATCCCCAATTTTTAACCCTTAAACCGCCAAATTTTCACCCTAAACCGCCCAAATTTCCCCTAAAAACGACCCCAAAACCCCCAAATTTTCACCCCAAACCCCAAATTTCGGCTTCGAGTGACCCCAAAACCCCCAAATTTTAACCCTTAAAATGCCAAATGTTCACCCAAAAATTCCCCCAAAAACCCCAAATTTTAACCCTAAAAATGCCAAATTTTCACCTTAAAACCCCCAAATTTCGCCTAAAAACCCCCAAATTTTTGGGATTTTTGGGATTTTTTCCCGAATTCCCGTTTTTTCTCCCCGAGGGCGCCTTCTGGGGGCTGCTGGGGGGTCTGGGGCTGGGCCTGGCCCGGCTGATCCCCGAGATCCTGCTGGGCTCGGGCTCGTGCGGGAGCCCTGGGCGCTGCCCGGCGCTGCTCTGCGGGCTGCACTACCTGCACTTCGCCGTGCTGCTCTTCCTGCTCACCTGCGGCATCGTCCTGGGCGTGTCCCTCTGCCACCCGGCCATCCCCAGGGTCCACGTGAGTGCCAAAAAAAATTGGGAATTTTTTGGGAATTTTTTGGGAATTTTTCCGGGGAGAAACGGGGGAGAAACGGCGAAAAAACGGCGAAAAACGAGCGAAAAACGGCCCCGAAATGAGCCCAAATTGGCCTCCAAATGAGCCCAAATTGGCCCAAACTGAGATTGGAGAGTTTGAGAATTTTTGGGGATTTTTTTGGATTTTTGGGAATTTTTTGGGAATTTTTTGGCAATTTTTCCAGGGAAAATTGGGGAAAAACGGCGAAAAAATGGCGAAAAATGGACCTGAAATGAGGGGAAATTGGCCCCAAAATGAGCCCAAAATGAGCCCAAAATGGAGAAAACTGAGAGTGGAGAGTTCTGGAATTTTGGGGAATTTTTTGGGAATTTTTTGGAATTTTTGGGAATTTTTTGGGAATTTTTGGGTGAATTTTGGAGGGAAAACGGTGAAAAAATGGCGAAAACTGAGCTCAAAATGGGGGAAAATTGGCCCCAAAATGAGCCCAAAATGAGCCCAAAATGGCCCAAACTGAGATTGGAGAATATGGGAATTTTTGGGGATTTTTTTGGAATTTTTGGAAATTTTTTGGAATTTTTTGGAATTTTTTTGGAATTTTTGGGTGAATTTTGGAGGGAAAATGGTGAAAAAATGGCCAAAAATGGCCAAAAACGAGCTCAAAATGAGGGAAAATTGGCACCAAAAAAAGCCCAAAATGGAGAAAACTGAAATTGGAGAGTTTGGGAATTTTGGGAATTTTTGGGGAATTTTTTGGGAATTTTTGGGGAATTTTGGGGGAAATTTTTTTGATTTTTTGGGAATTTTTTGGGAATTTTTTTTTAATTTTTGGGAATTTTGGCGGAATTTATGGGAAAATTTTGGGGAATTTTTTTTGGAATTTCTTTTTGGATTTTTGGGAATTTTGGGGAATTTTATGGGAATTTTTAGGGATTTTTTTTTTTGGGAATACTTTTGGAAATGTGGGGAATTTTATTGGGAATTTTGGGGAATTTTTTTGGAATTTTTGGGGTATATTTTGAGGAATTTTTGGGGAATTTTTTTGGTATTTTGGGGAAATCTTTGAGGAATTTTTTTTGGATTTTTGGGGGGATTTTTTGGGGAATTTTTGGGAATTTTTGGGAATTTTGGGGGAATTTTTTGGGGGAAATTTTGGGGATTTTTTTATTTTTTGGGATTTTTTGGGGAATTTTTTTTTTAATTTTGGGAAATTTTTTGGGATTTTTTGGGGATTTTTGCGGAATTTTTGGGATTTTTAAAAAATGTTTTGGAAATTTTGGGGGAATTTTTTGGGGAATTTTTGGGAATTTTTGGGGTGAATTTTTTTGGGATTTTTTTGTGGAACTTTTGGGGAATATTTGGGGAATTTCTGGGAATTTTTTTTTATTTTGGGGGAATTTTTTAGGACTTTTTGGGGGAATTTTGGGGAGCTTTTTGGGAATTTGGGGGAATATTTGGGAATTTTTTGAGGAATTTTTTGGGAATTTTTTTTGGAATTTTGGGGGAATTTTTGGGAATTTTGAGGGATTTTTTTGGGGGAATATTTGGGGAATTTTGGGGAATCTTTTTGGGAATTTTTGGGAATTTGGGGGGAATTTTTTTGGGAATTTTTAGGGAATTTTTTTTGGAAATTTTGGGATTTTTTTTTAATTTTTAGGGATTTTTTTTAAAATTTTTTAGGAATTTTTGGGAATATTTGGGGAATATTTGGGGAATTTTGGGGAATATTTTTGGGAATTTTTGGGGATGTTTTTGGGAATTTTTTGGAAATTTTTGGGGAAATTTTGGGGAGAATTTTTTGAGGAATTTTTTTTTAATTTTTGGGAATTTTGGGGGGAATTTTGGGGGGAATTTTTTTGAATTATTTTTTAATTTTGGAGAATTTTGGGGGGAATTTTTGGGGAATTTTTTGGAAATTTTTTGGAAATTTTTTGGGGAAGTTTTTGGGGAATATTTTTGAGAATTTTTGGGGAATTTTGGGAGGAATTTTTGGGGAATTTTTTTGGCAAAATTTTTGGAATTTTTGGGGAAATTTTGGGGAATATTTGGGGAATTTTTTTGGTGAATTTTGGGTCGATTTGGGTGAATTTTAGGCGGATTTTGGTGAATTTTGGCCGCATTTCGGTCGATTTTTCCATTTCTGGGCTGATCTGGGCGGATTTTGGGCCAATTTTGGTGAATTTTGGGCAGATTTTGGTGAATTTTTTGTGAATTTTGGTGAATTTTGGGTGGATTTGGGGTGGATCTCTGTGAATTTTGGGCTGATTTTTGTGAATTTCGGTGAATTTTGGGCCGATTTTTGTGATTTTTTTGGTGCATTTTTGTGAATTTTGGGCCGATTTCGGTGAATTTTGGGCTGATTTTTGTGCATTTTGGTGAATTTTGGGCTGATTTGGGTGGATTTTAGTGCATTTTGGTGAATTTTGGGCCGATTCGGGTGGATTTTGGGCTGATTTTGGTGAATTTTGGGCTGAATTTTGTGCATTTTTGTGAATTTTGGGCTGAATTTTGTGCATTTTTGTGAATTTTGGGCAGATTTTTGTGAATTTCGGTGAATTTTGGGCTGATTTCGGTGAATTTTGGGCTGATTTCGGTGCAAAATTCTGTGAATTTTGGTGAATTTTGGGCTGGTTTTTGTAAATTTTTGTGAATTTTGGGGCCAATTTTTGTGAATTTCGGTGAATTTTGGGCTGATTTTTGTGCATTTGGGTGGATTTTGGGCCGATTTGGGCTGATTTTGGTGGATTTCAGTGGATTTTGGGCCGATTTTGGTGAATTTTGGGCCGATTTTCGTGGATTTTGGTGGATTTTGGGCCGGTTTTTGTGATTTTTTTGTGCATTTTTGTGAATTTTGGGCTGAATTCTGTGGATTTTGGTGAATTTTGGGCCAATTTGGGCTGATTTTGGTGAATTTCGGGGCCGATTTTTGTGATTTTTTGTGCATTTTGGTGGATTTTGGGCCGATTCGGGTGAATTTCTGTGAATTTTGGGCCGATTTTGGTGAATTTTGGTGGATTTTGGTGAATTTGGGGGGATTTTTGTGATTTTTGGTGCATTTTGGTGAATTTTGGGCCGATTTTTGTGATTTTTTGGTGAATTTTGTTGAATTTTGGGCCGATTTTTTGTGAATTTCGGTGAATTTTGGGCCGATTGGGGTGGATTTTGGGCTGATTTTTGTGGATTTGGGTGAATTTTGGTCCGAATTCAGCGGATTTCTGTGGATTTTGGGCTGAATTCAGTGGATTTGGGTAAATTTTGGTGTGAATTCAGTGGATTTTGGTGAATTTGGGCCAATTTTTATGAATTTTGGGCTGATATTTGTGAATTTTGGGCCGATTTTTGCGGATTTTGGGCCGATTTTTGCGGATTTTGGTGAATTTTGGGCCGATTTTGGTGAATTTGGGGCCGATTTTTGTGATTTTTTTGTGCATTTTGGTAAATTTTGGGCTGAATTCTGTGGATTTCTGTGAATTTGGGGCCGATTTTTATGATTTTTTGTGCATTTTGGTAAATTTTGGGCTGAATTCTGTGAATTTTTATGAATTTTGGTCTGAATTCTGTGAATTTTGGGCCGATTTTTTTGATTTTTAATGAATTTTGGGTGAATTTTGGGTGAATTTGGGTGTATTTGGGTGAATCCCCCCAGCTGCACAGGTTGGTGAATTTTGGTCTGAGTTCTGCAGATTTTAATGAATTTTGGTCTGAATTCAGTGGATTTTGGTGAATTTTGGGCTGATTTTGGTCGGAATTCTGTGGATTTTGGTGAATTTTGATCCGAATTCAGTGGATTTCAGTAAATTTTGGTCCGAATTCTGTGGATTTTGGTGACTTTGAGCTGATTTTTATGAATTTTGGTCTGAATTCTGTGGATTTGGGTAAATTTTGGTCCAAATTCTGTGGATTTTGGTGAATTTTGGTCGGAATTTGGTGAATTTTGGTCCGAATTCCGTGGATTTGGGTAAATTTTGGTCTGAATTCAGTGGATTTTGGTGACTTTGAGCTGATTTTTATGAATTTTGGTCCGAATTCCGTGGATTTGGGTAAATTTTGGTCCGAATTCCGTGGATTTGGGTGAATTTTGGTCGGAATTTGGTGAATTTTGGTCCAAATTCCGTGGATTTGGGTAAATTTTGGTCTGAATTCTGTGGATTTTGGTGAATTTGGGCAAATTTTTATGAATTTTGGTCCGAATTCTGTGAATTTTTATGAATGTTTGGGCTGAATTCTGTGGATTTCAGGCCGATTTTTGTGAATTTTGGGCCGAATTCTGTGAATTTTGGGCTGATTTTTTTGATTTTTCATGAATTTTGGGTGAATTTTGGGTGAATTTTGGCCGAATTCTGTGAATTTTTGTGAATTTTAGTCTGAATTCTGTGGATTTTGTTCTGAATTCTGTGAATTTTGGGCCGATTTTTTTGATTTTTAATGAATTTTGGGTGAATTTTGGGTGAATTTGGGTGTATTTTGGTGAATCCCCCCCAGCTGCACAGGTTGGTGAATTTTGGTCTGAATTCTGCGGATTTTGGTGAATTTTGGTCTGAATTCAGTGGATTTTGGTGAATTTTGGGCTGATTTTGGTCTGAATTCAGTGGATTTTGGTGAATTTTGGGCTGATTTTGGTCTGAATTCTGTGGATTTTGGTGAATTTTGATCCGAATTCAGTGGATTTCAGTAAATTTTGGTCCGAATTCTGTGGATTTTGGTGACTTTGAGCTGATTTTTATGAATTTTGGTCCGAATTCTGTGGATTTGGGTAAATTTTGGTCCAAATTTTGGTGAATTTTGGTGAATTTTGGTCGGAATTCTGTGAATTTTTGTGAATTTTGAGCTGATTTTTATGAATTTTGGTCGGAATTCAGTGGATTTGGGTGAATTCTGGGGTGATTTTTGTGATTTTTTTGTGCATTTTGATGATTTTTGGGCTGAATTTTGTGAATTTTGGTGAATTTTGGTCTGAATTCTGTGGATTTTGGTGAATTTGGGCCAATTTTTGTGAATTTTGGTCGGAATTCTGTGGATTTCTGTGAATTTTGGGCCAATTTTTGTATATTTTTATGAATTTTGGTCCAAATTCTGTGGATTTCAGGCCGATTTTTGTGAATTTTGGGCCGAATTCTGTGAATTTTGGGCTGATTTTTTGATTTTTTATGTATTTTGGGTCAATTTTGGCTGAATTTTGGCCGAATTCTGTGAATTTTTGTGAATTTTGGTCTGAATTCTGCGGATTTTGGGCCGATTTTTTTGATTTTTAATGAATTTTGGGTGAATTTTGGGTGAATTTGGGTGTATTTTGGTGAATCCCCCCAGCTGCACCGGTTGGTGAATTTTGGTCCGAATTCAGTGGATTTTGGTGAATTTTGGGGGGATTTTGGTGATTTTTTTGAGGCATTTTTGTGAATTTTGGGCTGAATTCTGTGGATTTTGGTGAATTTTGGGCAGATTTTTGTGAATTTCGGTGAATTTCGGGCTGATTTTTTTGAATTTTGGGCTGAACTTGGTGAATTTTGGGCTGATTCTGGGCTGATTTTTGCAGATTTTTATGAATTTTTGGGCCAAATTCTGTGGATTTTGGGCTGATTTTTTTTATATTTTGGTGAATTTTGGTGAATTTTGGGTGAATTTGGTTGGATTTTTTTTGTGCATTTTGCTGAATTTTGGGCCAATTCGGGTGGATTTTGAGCTGATTTTGGGACGATTTTTGCGTATTTTGGTGAATTTTGGTCTGAATTCGGTGAATTTCGGTGAATTTTAGTCTGAATTCTGCGGATTTTGGGCTGATTTTTTTATTTTTAATGGATTTTGGGCCAATTTTTATGAATTTTGGTCTGAATTCCGTGGATTTGGGTGAATTTTGGTCGGAATTTGGTGAATTTTGGTCCGAATTCCGTGGATTTGGGTAAATTTTGGTCCGAATTCCGTGGATTTTGGTGAATTTGGGCAAATTTTTATGAATTTTGGTCTGAATTCAGTGGATTTTGGGCTGATTTTTTTGATTTTTAATGAATTTTGGTCCGAATTCTGTGGATTTTGGTAAATTTTGGTCCGAATTTTGTGCATTTGGGAAAATTTTGGTCTGAATTCAGTGGATTTTGGTGAATTTGGGCCATTTTTTATGAATTTTGGTCCAAATTCAGTGGATTTTGGGCTGATTTTTTTGATTTTTTATGAATTTTGGTCCAAATTTTGTGAATTTTGGTGAATTTTGGTCCGAATTCAGCGGATTTTGGTGAATTTTGGTCTGAATTCTGCGGATTTTTATGAATTTTGGTCCAAATTCAGTGGATTTTGGTAAATTTTGGTCTGAATTGAGTGGATTTTTATGAATTTTGGTCTGAATTCTGTGCATTTGGGTAAATTTTGGTCCGAATTTTGTGAATTTTGGGTGAATTTCGGCCGAATTCTGTGAATTTTTGTGAATTTTAGTCTGAATTCTGTGGATTTTGTTCTGATTTCTGTGAATTTTGGGTTGATTTTTTTGATTTTTTGATTTTTAATGAATTTTGGGTGAATTTGGGGTGAATTTGGGTGTATTTGGTGCCTCCCCCCAGCTGCACCGGTTGGTGAATTTTGGTCTGAATTCTGCGGATTTTTATGAATTTTGGTCTGAATTCAGTGGATTTTGGTGAATTTTGGGCTGATTTTGGTCTGAATTCTGTGGATTTTGGTGAATTTTGATCCGAATTCAGTGGATTTCAGTAAATTTTGGTCCGAATTCTGTGGATTTTGGTGACTTTGAGCTGATTTTTATGAATTTTGGTCTGAATTCTGTGGATTTGGGTAAATTTTGGTCCGAATTCCGTGGATTTGGGTGAATTTTGGTCGGAATTTGGTGAATTTTGGTCAAATTCCGTGGATTTGGGTAAATTTTGGTCTGAATTCTGTGGATTTTGGTGAATTTGGGCAAATTTTAATGAATTTTGGTCTGAATTCAGTGGATTTTGGGCTGATTTTTTTGATTTTTAATGAATTTTGGTCCGAATTCTGTGGATTTTGGTAAATTTTGGTCCGAATTTTGTGCATTTGGGAAAATTTTGGTCTGAATTCAGTGGATTTTGGTGAATTTGGGCCATTTTTTATGAATTTTGGTCCAAATTCAGTGGATTTTGGGCTGATTTTTTTGATTTTTTATGAATTTTGGTCCAAATTTTGTGAATTTTGGTGAATTTTGGTCCGAATTCAGCGGATTTTGGTGAATTTTGGTCTGAATTCTGCGGATTTTTATGAATTTTGGTCCAAATTCAGTGGATTTTGGTAAATTTTGGTCTGAATTGAGTGGATTTTTATGAATTTTGGTCTGAATTCTGTGCATTTGGGTAAATTTTGGTCCGAATTTTGTGAATTTTGGGTGAATTTCGGCCGAATTCTGTGAATTTTTGTGAATTTTAGTCTGAATTCTGTGGATTTTGTTCTGATTTCTGTGAATTTTGGGTTGATTTTTTTGATTTTTTGATTTTTAATGAATTTTGGGTGAATTTGGGGTGAATTTGGGTGTATTTGGTGCCTCCCCCCAGCTGCACCGGTTGGTGAATTTTGGTCTGAATTCTGCGGATTTTTATGAATTTTGGTCTGAATTCAGTGGATTTTGGTGAATTTTGGGCTGATTTTGGTCTGAATTCTGTGGATTTTGGTGAATTTTGATCCGAATTCAGTGGATTTCAGTAAATTTTGGTCCGAATTCTGTGGATTTTGGTGACTTTGAGCTGATTTTTATGAATTTTGGTCTGAATTCTGTGGATTTGGGTAAATTTTGGTCCGAATTCCGTGGATTTGGGTGAATTTTGGTCGGAATTTGGTGAATTTTGGTCAAATTCCGTGGATTTGGGTAAATTTTGGTCTGAATTCTGTGGATTTTGGTGAATTTGGGCAAATTTTAATGAATTTTGGTCTGAATTCAGTGGATTTTGGGCTGATTTTTTTGATTTTTAATGAATTTTGGTCCGAATTCTGTGGATTTTGGTAAATTTTGGTCCGAATTTTGTGCATTTGGGAAAATTTTGGTCTGAATTCAGTGGATTTTGGTGAATTTGGGCCATTTTTTATGAATTTTGGTCCAAATTCAGTGGATTTTGGGCTGATTTTTTTGATTTTTTATGAATTTTGGTCCAAATTTTGTGAATTTTGGTGAATTTTGGTCCAAATTCCGCGGATTTGGGTAAATTTTGGTCCGAATTCAGTGGATTTTGGTGAATTTGGGCCAATTTTTATGAATTTTGGGCCAAATTCTGTGAATTTTTGTGAATTTCGGGCCGATTTTGGTCAATTTGGGCCGATTTTTGTGGAGTTTGGTGAATTTTGGGCTGAATTCTGTGAATTTTTTATGAATTTTGGTTCAAATTCTGTGGATTTTGGTGAATTTGGGCTGATTTTTATGAATTTTGGGCCAAATTCAGCGGATTTCGATGAATTTTGGGCTGATTTTTGTGCATTTCGGTGAATTTTGGGCCGAATTCTGTGGATTTTGGTCGGAATTCTGTGAATTTTGGGTTGATTTTTTTGATTTTTTGATTTTTAATGAATTTTGGGTGAATTTTGGGTGAATTTTGGGTGAATTTTGGTGAATTTGGGGTGAATTTGGGTGGATTTGGGTGCCTCCCCCCAGCTGCACCGTTTGGTGTTCCCGCTCCGGAACAGCCGCGAGCTCCGGATCGACCTCGACGCCCCCAAGGAGCCCCCGCAGGGCCCGGGGCTGCAGCTCGGAGGTGAGGGGGGAAAAAAACCCGAATTTGGGGAATTTTGGGGCAAAATCGGCCATTTTGGGGGGTCCTGGGGATTTGGGATCCAAATTTGGGAATTTTGGGTCGAAATTTGGGATTTTTGGGGTCTTTGGGATCCAAATTCGGGATTTTTGGGGTCGAAATTTGGGATTTTTGGGATTTTTGGGGTCGAAATTTGGGATTTTTGGGGGGTTCTGGGGAATTTTGGGGTCGAAATTTGGGATTTTTGGGATTTTCTGGGATCGAAATTTGGGATTTTTGGTGTTGAAATTCGGGATTTTGGTGTCTTTGGGATCCAAATTTGGGATTTTGGGGCCTTTGGGATCCAAATTTGGGATTTTTGGGGTTGAAATTTGGGATTTTGGGGCGTTTAGGATCCAATTTTTGGGGTTTTCGGGTCCAAATTTGGGATTTTTGGGGGGTTCTGGGGAATTTGGGGACCCAAATTTGGGATTTTGGGGTCTTTGGGATCCAAATTTGGGATTTTGGGATCCAAATTTGGGAATTTTGGGGTATTTGGGGTCGAAATTTGGGATTTTTGGGGTATTTGGGATGGAAATTTGGAAATTTTGGGGTTGAAAATTGGAATTTTAGGGACTTTAGGACCCAATTTTTGGGGGTTTGGGACCCAAATTTGGGATTTTTGGGGGGTTCTGGGGAATTTTGGGATCCAAATTTGGGAATTTTGGGAATTTTGGGGTTGAATTTTGGGGTATTGGGGTCTCATGGAACCAAATTTTGGGGTTTTGAGATCCAAATTTGGGATTTTTTGGGGGTTCTGGGGAATTTGGGGACCCAAATTTAGGGGTTTTGGGGTCGAAATTTGGGATTTTTGGGGTCTTTGGGATCCAAATTTGGGATTTTTGGGGTCGAAATTTGGGATTTTTGGGGTCTTTGGTGTCGAAATTTGGGATTTTTGGGGTCGAAATTTGGGATTTTTGGGGGGTTCTGGGGAATTTTGGGGTCGAAATTTGGGATTTTTGGGGGATTTTCTGGGATCGAAATTTGGGATTTTTGGTGTTGAAATTCGGGATTTTGGTGTCTTTGGGATCCAAATTTGGGATTTTGGGGCCTTTGGGATCCAAATTTGGGATTTTTGGGGTTGAAATTTGGGATTTTGGGGCGTTTAGGATCCAATTTTTGGGGTTTTCGGGTCCAAATTTGGGATTTTTGGGGGGTTCTGGGGAATTTGGGGACCCAAATTTGGCATTTTGGGGTCTTTGGGATCCAAATTTGGGATTTTGGGATCCAAATTTGGGATTTTTGGGATCTTTGGGGTCGAAATTTGGGATTTTTGGGGTATTTGGGATGGAAATTTGGGAATTTTGGGGTCGAAAATTGGAATTTTAGGGACTTTAGGACCCAATTTTTGGGGGTTTGTGACCCAAATTTGGGATTTTTGGGGGGTTCTGGGGAATTTTGGGATCCAAATTTGGGAATTTTGGGAATTTTGGGGTTGAATTTTGGGGTATTGGGGTCTCAGGGAACCAAATTTTGGGGTTTTGAGATCCAAATTTCGGATTTTTGGGGGGTTCTGGGGAATTTCGGGACCCAAATTTGGGAATTTTGGGGTCTTTGGGATGGAAATTTGGGATTTTGGGGGGATTTTTGGGGTATTTGAGATCCAAATTTGGGATTTTTGGGGTCGAAATTTGGGATTTTTGGGGTCTCAGGGACCCAAATTTGGGATTTTGGGGTCGAAATTTGAGATTTTTGGGATTTTCTGGGATCCAAATTTGGGATTTTTGGGGTCGAAATTTGGGAATTTTGGGGTCTTTGGGATCCAAATTTGGGAGTTTTGGGGTCGAAATTTGGGATTTTTGGGGTCTCTGGGACCCAAATTTGGGGGTTTTATGATCCAAATTTGGGATTTTTGGGGTTGAAATTTGGGATTTTGGGGTCTTTACGATCCAAATTTGGGATTTTTGGAGTCGGAATTTGGGATTTTTGGGGTCTTTGGGATCCAAATTTGGGATTTTTGGGGTCGAAATTTGGGATTTTTGGGGCCTTTAGGATCCAAATTTTGGGGTATTGGGATCCAAATTTGGGAATTTTGGGGTCGAAATTTGGGATTTTTTGGGGGTCCAGGAGAATTTGGGGACCCAAATTTGGGATTTTTGGGGTCTTTGGGATCCAAATTTGGGAATTTTGGGGTCTCTGGGATGGAAATTTGGGATTTTTGGGGGGTTCTGGGGAATTTTGGGATCGAAATTTGGGATTTTTGGGGTCTTTGGGATCCAAATTTGGGATTTTGGGGGTTGAAATTTGGGATTTTTGGGGTCTCAGGGATTGAAATCTGGGATTTTTGGGGGGTTCTGGGGAATTTTGGGATCCAAATTTGGGATTTTTGGGGTTGAAATTTGGGATTTTGGGGTTTTGGGGATCCAAATTTTGGGGGTTTGGGGGTATTTGGGGTCCAAATTGGGGATTTTGGGGGGTCCAGGAGAATTTGGGGACCCAAATTTGTGATTTTTGAGGTGGAAATTTGGGATCTTGGGGTCTCAGGAATCCAAATTTGGGATTTTTGGGGTTGAAATTTGGGATTTTGGGGTCTCAGGGACACCAAATTTGGGGCATTTTGGGTCAAAATTGGGGATTTTGGGGGGTCCCCGGGAATTTGGGGACCCGAATTTGGGAATTTTGGGGTCTCTGGGATCGAAATTTGGGAATTTTGGGGGGTCCAGGAGAATTTGGGGACCCAAATTTGGGATTTTTGGGGTCAAATTTGGGATTTTTGGATCTTTGGGATCCAAATTTGGGAATTTTGGGTCTCAGGGATCCAAATTTGGGATTTTTGGGGTTGACATTTGGGATTTTGGGGTCTTTGGGATCCAAAATTTGGGATTTTGGGACCCAAATTTGGGATTTTTGGGGGGTTCTGGGGAATTTGGGGATCCAAATTTGGGATTTTTGGGGTCAAAATTTGGGATTTGGGGGAATTTGGGATCCAAATTTGGGAATTTTGGGGTCGAAATTTGGGATTTTTGGGGTCTTTGGGATCCAAATTTGGGATTTTTGGGGTTGAAATTTGGGATTTTGGGACCCAAATTTGGGATTTTTGGGGTATTTGGGATCGAAATTTGGGATTTTTGGGGTCTCTGGGACCCAAATTTGGGGGTTTTGGGATCCAAATTTGGGATTTTTGGGGTCGAAATTTGCGATTTTTGGGATTTTCTGGGATCCAAATTTGGGGGTTTTGGGATCCAAATTTGGGGTTTTTGGGGTCGAAATTTGGGATTTTGACATCTTTGGGATCCAAATTTGGGATTTTTTGGGGGTCTGGAGAAATCTGGTGCCCGAAATTTTGGGGTTTTGGGATCCAAATTTGGGATTTTTGGGGTCTCAGGGACACCAAATTTGGGAATTTTGGGGTTGAAAATTGGGATTTTTGGGGGGTTCTGGGGAATTTTGGTACCCAAATTTGGGAATTTTGGGGTCTCTGGGATGGAAATTTGGGATTTTTGGGGAGTTCTGGGGAATTTCAGGATCGAAATTTTGGGGTTTTGGGGTCGAAATTTGGGATTCTGGGGTCTTTAGGATCCAAATTTGGGATTTTTGGGGTCTTTGGGGTTGGAAATTTGGGAATTTTGGAGGGTTCTGGGGAATTTCAGGATCCAAATTTGGGAATTTTGGGAGTCTCTGGGGTCGAAATTTGGGATTTTTGGAGTATTTGGGATGGAAATTTGGGATTTTTGGGGTTGAAATTTGGGATTTTGGGGCCTTTAGGATCCAAATTTTGGGGTATTGGGATCCAAATTTGGGAATTTTGGGGTCTTTGGGGTCGAAATTTGGGATTTTTTGGGGATCCAGGAGAATTTGGGGACCCAAATTTGGGATTTTTGGGGTCTTTGGGATCCAAATTTGGGAATTTTGGGGTCTCTGGGATGGAAATTTGGGATTTTTGGGGAGTTCTGGGGAATTTCAGGATCCAAATTTGGGATTTTCGGGTCGAAATTTGGGATTTTTGGGGTCTTTAGGATCCAAATTTGGGATTTTTGGGGTCTTTGGGGTTGGAAATTTGGGATTTTTGGAGGGTTCTGGGGAATTTCAGGATCCAAATTTGGGAATTTTGGGGTCTCTGGGATCGAAATTTGGGAATTTTGGGGTGTTTGGGATCCAAATTTGGGATTTTTGGGGTTGAAAATTGGGATTTTGGGGCCTTTGGGATCCAATTTTGGGGTTTTGGGATCGAAATTTGGGATTTTGGGGCCTTTGGGATCCAAATTCAGGATTTTTGGGGTCGAAATTTGGGATTTTTGGGGTCTTTGGGATCAAAATTGTGGATTTTGGGGTCTCAGGGACAGCAAATTTGGGGGTTTGGGGTCAAAATTGGGGATTTTGGGGGGTCCAGGAGAATTTGGGGACCTGAATTTGGGAATTTTGGGGTCAAAATTTGGGATTTTGGGGTCTTTGGGATCCAAATTTGGGATTTTGGGATCCAAATTTGGGATTTTTGGGGTATTTCAGGTGGAAATTTGGGGGTTTTGGGGTTGGAAATTGGGAATTTGGGGTCTCAGGGACACCAAATTTGGGATTTTGGAATCCAAATTTGGGAATTTTGGAGTTTTGGGGATCAAAAATTGGGGATTTTGGGGGGTCCTGAAGAATTTCAGACCCAAATTTGGGATTTTTGGGGTATTTGGAATCCAAATTTGGGATTTTTGGGGTTGAAATTTGGGATTTGGGAATCCAAATTTGGGATTTTTGGGATCTTTGGGATCCAAATTTGGGAGTTTTGGGGTTGAAATTCGGGATTTTGGGGCCTTTAGGATCAACATTTTGGGGTTTTGGGATCCGAATTTGGGTTTTTTGGGGATGAAATTTGGGATTTTTGGGATTTTCTGGGATTCAAATTTGGGATTTTGGGTCTTTGGGATGGAAATTTGGGATTTTTGGGGGGGTTTTGGGGTATTTGAGATCCAAATTTGGGATTTTTGGGGTCTCTGGGATCGAAATTTGGGATTTTTGGGGGAGTTCGGGGGAATTTGGGGACCCAAATTTGGGAATTTTGGGGCATTTGGGGTCAAAATTTGGGATTTTTGGGGTTGAAATTTGGGATTTTGGGGGTCTCTGGGATCCAAATTTGGGATTTTTGGGGTCTCAGGGATGGAAATTTGGGAATTTTGGGGGTGAAATTCGGGATTTTGGAGCCTTTAGGATCAAAATTGTGGGGTTTTGGGATCCAAATTTGGGATTTTTGGGGTTGAAATTTGGGATTTTGGGGCCTTTAGGATCCAAATTTTGGGGTTTTGGGATCCAAATTTGAGAATTTTGGGGTCTTTGGGGTCGAAAATTGGGATTTTGGAGTCTCAGGGACCCAAATTTGGGGTCTCTGGGATGGCAATTTGGGATTTCTGGGGGGTTCTGGGGAATTTTGGGACCCAAATTTGGGATTTTGGGGTCTTTGGGATCCAAATTTTGGGGTTTTGGGATCCACATTTGGGATTTTTGGGGTTTTTGGAATCGAAATTTGGGATTTTGGGTTTGAAATTTGGGATTTTTGGGGTATTTGGGACCCAAATTTGGGATTTTTGGGGTGGAATTTTGGGATTTTTGGGGTATTTGGGATCAAAATTGTGGATTTTGGGGTCTTTGGGATCCAAATTTGGGATTTTTGGGGTCTCGGGGATCCAAATTTGGGATTTTTGGGGTTGAAATTTGTAATTTTTGGGGTTGAAATTTGGGATTTTGGGGTCTCAGGGATCCAAATTTGGGGATTCTGGAATCCAAATTTGGGATATTTGGGGTCTTTGGGGTCGAAATTTGGGATTTTTGGGATCCAAATTTGGGATTTTTGGGGTCTCAGGGATCGAAATTTCGGATTTTTGGGGGGTTCTGGGGAATTTGGGGACCCAAATTTAGGGTTTTCGGGGTTGAAATTTGGGATTTTGGGGCCTTTAGGATCACAAATCTGGGATTTTGGGACCCAAATTTGGGAATTTGGGGTCTCAGGGATCGAAATTTGGGATTTTTGGGGTCGGAATTTGGGATTTTTGGGCATTTGGGATCCAAATTTGGGATTTTTGGGGTCAAAATTTGGGATTTTTGGGGTTGAAATTTGGGATTTTGGGGATTTTTTAGGATCCACATTTGGGATTTTTGGGGTATTTTGGGGTTTTGAGGTCTCAGGGAACCAAATTTGGGGGTTTTGGGATCCAAATTTGGGATGTTTGGGTTCAAAATTTGGGATTTTGGGGGGTCCTGGAGAATTTGGGACCCAACTTTGGGATTTTTGGGGTTGAAAATTGGGATTTTGGGGCCTTTAGGATCCAAATTTTTGGGTTTTGGGATCCAAATTTGGGGATTTTGGGGTCTTTGGGGTCAAAATTTGGGATTTTGGGGGTTCTGGGGAATTTTGGGATCCAAATTTGGGAATTTTGGGGTCTCTGGGATGGAAATTTGGGAATTTTGGGGTATTTGGGATCCAAATTTGGGATTTTTGGAGCAGAATTTTGGGATTTTGGGGTCTCAGGGACCCAAATTTGGGGGTTTTGGGGTCGAAATTTGGGATTTTGGGACCCAAATTTGGGATTTTTGGGGTATTTGGGATCGAAATTTGGGATTTTTGGGGGGTTCTGGGGAATTTGGGATCCAAATTTGGGATTTTTGGGGTTGAAATTTGGGATTTTGGGGTCTCAGGGACTCAAATTCTGGGGTTTTGGGACCCAAATTTGGGATTTTTGGGGTATTTGGGGTCGAAATTTGGGATTTTTGGGGGGTCCAGGGGAATTTGGGGTCAAAATTTGGGGTTTTGGGGTTCTCAGGGATCGAAATTTGGGATTTTTTGGGGGTTCTGGGGAATTTTGGGATCGAAATTTGGGATTTTTGGGGTCGAAATTTGGGATTTTGGGGGGGATTTTGGGGGCATTTTTGGAGTATTTGAGATCCAAATTTGGGATTTTTGGGGTGTTTGGGATCCAAATTTGGGATTTTTAGGGTTGAAATTTGGGATTTTGGGGTCTCAGGGACACCAAATTTGGGGCATTTTGGGTCAAAATTGGGGATTTTGGGGGGTCCTGGGGATTTGGGGATCCAAATTTGGGAATTTTGGGGTCTCTGGGATCGAAATTTGGGAATTTTGGGGGGTTCAGGAGAATTTGGGGACCCGAATTTGGGATTTTTGGGGTCAAATTTGGGATTTTTGGATCTTTGGGATCCAAATTTGGGAATTTTGGGTCTCAGGGATCCAAATTTGGGATTTTTGGGGTTGACATTTGGGATTTTGGGGTCTCTGGGATCCAAAATTTGGGATTTTTTGGGGGTTCTGGGGAATTTGGGGACCCAAATTTGGGAATTTTGGGGTATTTGGGGTCAAAATTTGGGATTTTGGGGTCTTTGGGATCCAAACTTGGGATTTTTGGGGACGGATTTTGGGGTTTTGAGGTCTCAGGGAACCAAATTTGGGGGTTTTGGGATCCAAATTTGGGATGTTTGGGTTCAAAATTTGGGATTTTGGGGGGTCCTGGAGAATTTGGGACCCAAATTTGGGATTTTTGGGGTTGAAAATTGGGATTTTGGGGCCTTTAGGATCCAAATTTTTGGGTTTTGGGATCCAAATTTGGGGATTTTGGGGTCTTTGGGGTCAAAATTTGGGATTTTGGGGGTTCTGGGGAATTTGGGGACCCAAATTTAGGATTTTTGGGGTCGAAATTTGGGATTTTTGGGGTCTCTGGGAGCAAATTTGGGGATTTTAGGATCCAAATTTGGGATTTTTGGGGTTAAAATTTGGGATTTTGGGGTCTTTACGATCCAAATTTGGGGGTTTTGGGATCCAAATTTGGGATTTTTGGGGTCGAAATTTGGGATTTTTGGGATTTTCTGGGATCCAAATTTGGGATTTTTGGGGTCGAAATTTGGGATTTTTGGGGTCTTTGGTGTCGAAATTTGGGATTTTTGGGGGGTTCTGGGGAATTTTGGGGTCGATTTTTGGGATTTTCTGGGATCGAAATTTGGGATCCAAATTTGGGATTTTTGGGGTTGAAATTTGGGATTTTGGGGCGTTTAGGATCCAATTTTTGGGGTTTTCGGGTCCAAATTTGGGATTTTTGGGGGGTTCTGGGGAATTTGGGGACCCAAATTTGGCATTTTGGGGTCTTTGGGATCCAAATTTGGGATTTTGGGATCCAAATTTGGGATTTTTGGGATCTTTGAGGTCGAAATTTGGGAATTTTGGGGTATTTGGGATGGAAATTTGGGAATTTTGGGGTCGAAAATTGGAATTTTAGGGACTTTAGGACCCAATTTTTGGGGTCTCTGGGATCGAAATTTGGGATTTTTGGGGGGTTCTGGGGAATTTTGGGATCCAAATTTGGGAATTTTGGGAATTTTGGGGTTGAATTTTGGGGTATTGGGGTCTCAGGGAACCAAATTTTGGGGTTTTGAGATCCAAATTTGGGATTTTTTGGGGGTTCTGGGGAATTTCGGGACCCAAATTTGGGAATTTTGGGGTCTTTGGGATGGAAATTTGGGATTTTTGAGGTCGAAATTTGGGATTTTTGGGGTCTCAGGGACCCAAATTTGGGATTTTGGGATCTAAATTTGGGATTTTTGGGGTCTTTGGTGTCGAAATTTGGGATTTTTGGGGGGTCCAGGGGAATTTGGGGTCAAAATTTGGGGTTTTGGGGTTCTCAGGGATCGAAATTTGGGATTTTTGGGGGGTTCTGGGGAATTTTAGGAACGAAATTTGGGATTTTTGGGGTCGAAATTTGGGATTTTGGGGGTCTCTGGGATCCAAATTTGGGATTTTTGGGGTCTCAGGGATGGAAATTTGGGAATTTTGGGGTTGAAATTTGGGATTTTGGAGCCTTTAGGATCAAAATTTTGGGGTTTTGGGATCCAAATTTGGGATTTTTGGGATCCAAATTTGAGATTTTTGGGGTCTCAGGGACACCAAATTTGGGGCATTTTGGGTCAAATTTGGGGATTTTGGGGGGTCCCCGGGAATTTGGGGACCCAAATTTGGGATTTTGGGGTATTTCGGATGGAAATTTGGGATTTTTGGGGTTGAAAACTGGGATTTTGGGGGGATTTTTGGGGTATTTGAGATCCAAATTTGGAATTTTTGGGATCCAAATTTGGGATTTTTGGGGTCTCAGGGATCGAAATTTGGGATTTTTTGGGGGTTCTGGGGGAATTTGGGGACAAAATTTAGGATTTTTGGGTCGAAATTTGGGATTTTGGGGTCTCTGTGATCCAAATTTGGGGGTTTTGGGATCCAAATTTGGGGTATTTGGGTTCAAAATTTGGGATTTTGGGGTCGAAATTTGGGGTTGAGATTTGGGGTTTTTGGGGGGTCCTGGGGAATTTGGGGATCCAAATTTGGGAATTTTGGGGTCTCTGGGATGGAAATTTGGGAATGTTGGGGTATTTGGGATCCAAATTTGGGATTTTTGCGGCTGAATTTTGGGATTTTTGGGATTTTCTGGGATCCAAATTTGGGATTTTTGGGGTCGAAATTTGGGATATTGGGACCCAAATTTGGGATTTTTGGGGTATTTGGGGTCGAAATTTGGGATTTTTGGGGTCTCTGGGACCCAAATTTGGGGATTTTAGGATCCAAATTTGGGATTTTTGGGGTTGAAATTTGGGATTTTGGGGTCTTTACGATCCAAATTTGGGATTTTTGGAGTCGGAATTTGGGATTTTTGGGGTCTTTGGGATCCAAATTTGGGATTTTGGGGGTTAAAATTTGGGATTTTTGGGATTTTCTGGGATCCAAATTTGGGATTTTTGGGGTCTTTGGGATCCAAATTTGGGATTTTTGGAGGGTTCTGAGGAATTTTGGGACCCAAATTTGGGATTTTGGGGTCTTTGGGATCCAAATTTGGGATTTTTGGGATCTTTAGGGTCGAAATCTGGGATTTTTGGGGTATTTGGGATTGAAATTTGGGATTTTTGGGGGTCTGGAGAAATCTGGGGCCCCAAATTTCGGGGTTTTGGGATCCAAATTTGGGATTTTGGGGTTTCTGGGATGGAAATTTGGGATTTTTTGGGGGTTCTGGGGAACTTGGGGATCCAAATTTGGGAATTTTGGGGTATTTGGGGTCAAAATTTGGGATTTTGGGGTCTCTGGGATCCAAATTTGGGATTTTGGGGTCTTTGGGATCCAAATTTTGGGGTTTTGAGATCCAAATTTGGGAATTTTGGGGTTGAAATTTTGGATTTTGGGGCCTTTAGGATCCAAATTTTGAGGTTTTGGGATCCAAATTTGGGATTTTTGGGGTCGAAATTTGGGAATTTTGGGGTTGAAATTTGCGATTTTTGGGATTTTCTGGGATCCAAATTTGGGATTTTTGGGGTCGAAATTTGGGATTTTTGGGGTCTCAGGGACCCAAATTTGGGATTTTGGGATCCAAATTTGAGATTTTTGGGGTCTTTGGTGTCGAAATTTGGGATTTTTGGGGGGTTCGGGGGAATTTTGGGATGGAAATTTGGGATTTTTGGGGTCGAAATTTGGGATTTTGGGGGGATTTTGGGGGCATTTTTGGAGTATTTGAGATCCAAATTTGGGATTTTGGGGGTCTCTGGGATCCAAATTTGGGATTTTTAGGGTTGAAATTTGGGATTTTGGGGTCTCAGAGACACCAAATTTGGGGCATTTTGGGGCAAAATCGGCCATTTTGGGGGGTCCAGGAGAATTTGGGGCTCAAATTTGGGAATTTTGGGGTTGAAATTTGGGATTTTTGGGATTTTCTGGGATCCAAATTTGGGATTTTGGGGCCTTTGGGATCCAAATTTGGGATTTTTGGGGTCTCTGGGATCGAAATTTGGGATTTTTGGGGGGGTTCGGGGGAATTTGGGGATCCAAATTTGGGAATTTTGGGGTATTTGGGGTCAAAATTTGGAATTTTTGGGGTTGAAATTTGGGGATTTGGGGTCTTTGGGATCCAAATTAGGGATTTTTGGGGGGTTCTGGGGAATTTGGGGACCCAAATTTAGGGTTTTCGGCGTTGAAATTTGGGATTTTGGGGTCTTTGGGGTCAAAATTTGGGATTTTTGGGGTTGAAATTTGGGAATTTGGGGTCATTGGGATCCAAATTTGGGATTTTTGGGGTCGAAATTTGGGATTTTGGGGTCTCAGGGACACCAAATTTGGGGCATTTTGAGGCAAAATCGGCGATTTTGTGGGGTCCCCGGGGATTTGGGGAACCAAATTTGGGATTTTTGGGGTATTTGGGGTCGAAATTTGGGATTTTTGGGGGGTTTGGGGGAATTTTGGGACCCAAATTTGGGATTTTTGGGATTTTTGGGGTCAAAATTTGGGAATTTTGAGGATTCTGGGAAATTTGGGGACACAAATTTGGGAATTTTGGGGTCTTTGGGATGGAAATTTGGGATTTTGGGGGGATTTTTGGGGTATTTGAGATCCAAATTTGGGATTTTTGGGGTTTCAGGGACCCAAATTTGGGATTTTTGGGATCCAAATTTGGGATTTTGGGGTGGAAATTTGGGATTTTTTGGGTCTTTGAGATCCAAAATTTGGGATTTTCGGGGTTCCCAGGCAGTCGGGTTCCCAAATTTGGGATTTTTGGGCTTTTAGGGCCCCAAATTTGGGATTTTTGGGCTTTTAGGGCCCCAAATTTGGGATTTTTGGAGAATTTTTGGGGTTCCCGTGGATTTTTTCGGGGGGAACTCCCAAAATTTTGGGTGATTTTGGGGATTTTTGGGGAATTTGGGGGAATTTTGGGGGGAATTTTGGGATTTTTGGGGAATTTTGAGGAATTTTGGGGAATCTTGGGGGGAATTTTGGGGAATTTTCGGGAATTTTGGGGGATTTGGGGAATTTTGGGGAATTTTGGGGGGAATTTTGGGGAATTTCGGGGGTAATTTTGGGGAATTTTGGGGAATTTTTGGGAATTTTGGGGGATTTTGGGAGTTTTGGGGATTTTGGGGGGAATTTTGGGGAATTTTGGGGGGGAATTTTCGGGAATTTTGGGGAATTTTTGGGAATTTTGGGGGATTTTGGGGAATTTTGGGGGATTTTGGGGAATTTTGGGGAATTTTGGGGGAATTTTGGGAATTTTGGGGAATTTTGGGAATTTTTTTGGAATTTTGGGGATTTTGGGGAATTTTGGGAATTTGGGGGAATTTTGGGGGAAATTTGGGGGGATTTTGGGAATTTTTTTTGGAATTTTTGGGAATTTTTGGGAATTTTTGGGAATTTTAGGAATTTTCTTGACTCCCAATTTTTTTTTCCCTCAATTCCAGATTTGGAAGCGGCTCCGGGGGCGGAGCCTGGAGCGGGGGGCGTGGCCTCGGAGATGGGAGGAGCCTCGGTGGAAGCCCCGCCCCCGGAGGATCCCAAATGGAGCCGATTGGTCAATATCAACGCCCTGGTGCTGATGGGCGTGGCCTCTTTCCTGTGGGGATATTTTGCCTGAAATCGCCTGAAATAAACCCAAAATGGAGCCCCAAGTCTGGAACTGTCTGGAATTCATCCCGAAATTGCCCAAAAATGGGAAAAAAATGAGAAAAAAGGGAGTGAAAAATGCCTAAAATGAGAAAAAATGACCCAAAATTGAACCAAAGTGACCCAAAATGATCCAAAATGAGCCCAAAATGACCCAAAATGACCCAAAATGGCCCAAAATGACCCAAATAGACCCAAAATTAACCAAAATTCACTCAAAGTGACCCAAAATGGCCCAAAATGGTGAAAAATGGGATGGAAATGACCCAAAAATGACCCAAAATGACTCAAAGTGACCCAAAATCGGCCCAAAATGTCCCAAAATGTCCAAAAATGGTGAAAAATGGGATGGAAATGACCCAAAATTGACCCAAAAAGACCCAAAATGAGCCAAAATTGAGCCAAAATTGTCCCAAAATGGTGAAAAATGGGATGGAAATGACCCAAAATGAGCCCAAAATTGACCATAAATGACCCAAAATGACCCAGAATTGACTCAAATGGACCCAAAATGGTGAAAAATGGTGAAAAATGGGATGGAAATGACCCAAAATGACCCAAAATTGACCCAAATAGACCCAGAATTGACTCAAATGGACCCAAAATGTCTCAAAATGGTGAAAAATGGGATGGAAATGACCCAAAATGACCCAAAATGGACCCAAAGTGACCAAAAATCCCCTCAAAGTGACCCAAAATGGCCCAAAATGGTGAAAAATTGGGATGGAAATGACCCAAAATGAGTGAAAATGGACCCAAAATGACCCAAAATTGACTCAAAATGAGCCAGAATTGACTCAAATGGACCCAAAATGGTGAAAATTAGGATGGAAATGACCCAAAATGACCCAAAATTGACCCAAAATGGACCCAAAATGACCCAAAACGACCCAAAATTGACCCAAAATGACCCAGAATTGACTGAAATGGACCCAAAATGGTGAAAAACGGTGAAAATTAGGATGGAAATGGCCCAAAATTGACTCAAAAAGACCCAAAATGACTCAAAAAGGTGAAAAACGGGAAGGAAATGACCCAAAATTGACTCAAAGGGAACCAAAATCGACCCAAAATGGACCCAAATAGACCCAAAATGAACCAAAATCCCCTCAAAGTGACCCAAAATGTCCCAAAATGATGAAAAATGAGATGGAAATGACCCAAAATTGACCCAAAATTACTCAAAGTGACCCAAAATGACCCCAAAAGACCCAAAATTTCCCCAAAATGATGAAAAATGGGATGAAAATGACCCAAAATGGACCCAAAATGACCAAAATTGACCCAAAATTACCCATAGTGACCCAAAATGGACCCAAAATGGCCCAAACGACTCAAAATGACCCAAAATAGACCCAAAGTGAACCAAAATCCCCTCAAAGTGACCCAAAATGGCCCAAAATGGTGAAAAATGGGGTGAAAATGACCCAAAATTGACCCAAAGTGACCCAGAATTGACCCAAAATGACCCAAAATTTCCCCAAAAATTCCCCAAAGAGATGAAAAATGGGATGGAAATGACCCAAAATGGCCCAAAATTGACCCAAAATGACCCAAAATGAGCCCAAAATGAGAAAAAAAATCCCCAAAAATCTGCCCAGAATTGACTCGAAATGACCAAAAATGGCCCAAAATTGACTCAAATGGACCCAAAATGGCCCAAAATTGGCCAAAATTGACTCAAATCAACCCAATATTGGCCAAAATTGGCCAAAATTGACTCGAAACGACCCTAAATTGACTCAAATGTACCCAAAATGACCCAAAACTGACTAAAATTGGCCAAAATTGACTTAAATGGACCCAAAATTGACTCAAAACGACCCAAAATGACCCAAAATTGACTCAAATAGATCCAAAATTGACCAAAATTGGCCAAAATTGACTCGAAACGACCCAAAATTAGCTCAAATAGACCCAAAATTGACCAAAATTGGCCAAAATTGACTTGAAACGACCCAAAATTGACTCAAATGGACCCAAAATTGACCAAAATTGGCCAAAATTGACTCAAAATGACCCAAAATTGACCAAAATTGGCCAAAATTGGCCAAAATTTACTCAAATTGACCCCAAATTGACCAAAATTGCCCAAATTGACTTGAAACGACCCAAAATTGACTCAAATGGACCCAAAATTGACTTGATTTGACCCAAAATGGACCCAAAATGGCCCAAAATTGGCCAAAATTGACTCAAATGGACCCAAAATGGCCCAAAATTGGCCAAAATTGACTCAAATCAACCCAAAATTGGCCAAAATTGGCCTAAATTGGCTCGAAACGACCCTAAATTGACTAAAATGGACCCAAAATTGGCCAAAATTGGCCAAAATTGACTCAAAATGACCCAAAATTGACTCAAATGGACCCAAAATGGCCCAAAATTGGCCAAAATTGACTCAAATCAACCCAAAATTGGCCAAAATTGGCCAAAATTGGCTCGAAACGACCCTAAATTGACTAAAATGGACCCAAAATTGGCCAAAATTGGCCAAAATTGACTCGAATCGACCCAATATTGGCCAAAATTGGCCAAAATTGGCTCGAAACGACCCTAAATTGACTCAAATTGACCCAAAATTGGCCAAAATTGACTCGAATCGACCCAAAATTGACTCAAATGGACCCAAAATGACCCAAAACTGACTAAAATTGGCCAAAATTGACTCGAATCGACCCAAAATGGCCCAAAATGACCCAAAATTGACTTGAATCGACCCAAAATGGCCCAAAATTGACTCAAATGGACCCAAAATGGCCCAAAATTGACCAAAATGGCCCAAAATTGACTCAAATCGACCCCAAATTGACTCAAATGGCCCCAAAATTGACCCAAAATTGACCAAAATCGGCCCAAAATTGACCAAAATTGACTCGAATCGACCCAAAATTGACTCAAATGGCCCCAAAATGGCCCAAAATGCCCCAAAATTGACTCGAATCGACCCAAAATGGCCCAAAATTGACCCAAAATGACCCAAAATTGACCAAAATTGGCCAAAATTGACTCGAAATGACCCAAAATTGACCAAAATTGGCCAAAATTGACTCGAATCGACCCAAAATTGACCAAAATTGCCCAAATTGACTTGAAACGACCCAAAATTGACTCAAATGGACCCAAAATTGACTCGAATTGATCCAAAATGGCCCAAAATTGACACAAAATTGACTCAAATGGACCCAAAATGGCCCAAAATTGACTCAAATCGACCCAAAATTGACTCAAATCGACCCAAAATTGGCCAAAATTGGCCAAAATTGACTCGAATCGACCCAAAATGGACCCAAAATGACCAAAATTGACTCAAATCGACCCAAAATGACCCAAAATTTACTCGAAACGACCCAAAATTGACTTAAATGGCCCCAAAATGACCCAAAATTTCCCCCCAATGAGCCCCAGGCATCCAAAATTGACCCCAAATTGACCCAAAATCCGAAATTTTGAACCCAAAATCTTCCCAGAATTTGACGATTTCCAGCCCAACCCTCCCCAAACTCCTCGGTTCCCGCCCCAAATTGGCCAAATCCTCCCAAATTCCCACCAAGATCCCCCAAAATCGGCTCCAATCCGCCCCAAATCCGCCAAATTTCACCCAAAATTTCCACCCAAAATCGTCCCAGAAATCCCCTGAAAAAAATTCACCCAAATTTTCCCCGAATCCGCCCAAAATGCCCCAAAATTTCCCCAAATTCCCTCAAAATTTCCCCAAAATCTCCCAAATTTCACCCAAATTTAACACAAAATCTCCAAAAATTCCCCAAATTTCACCCAAAATTCCACCCAAAATCGTCCCAAAAATCCCCCCGAAAAATTCACCCAAATTTCCCTCGAATCCACCCAAAATCCCCCAAAATCTCCCAAAATATCCCAAATTTCACCAAAAATTTTCCCCCAAAAATCCCCCTTAAAATTCACCCAAATTTCTCTCAAATCCACCCAAAATGACCCAAAATCTCCCAAATTTCACCCAAAATCTCCCAAATTTCACCCAAATCTTACCCGAAGTCTCCAAAAATTCCCCAAATTTCACCCAAATTTCCCCCCAAAATCACCTCGAAAATCCTCCTCAAAATTCACCCAAATTTCCCTCAAATCTACCCCAAATCCCCCAAAATTTCCCCCAATTCCCTCAGAATTCCCCAAAATCTCCCAAATTTCACCCAAAATTTCCCCCAAATCTCCCAAAATTCCCCAAAATTTTCCCTAAAATCGTCCCAAAACCCCCCCCAAAAAATTCACTCAAATTTCTCTCAAATCCACCAAAAATGCCCCCAAATTTCCCCAAAATCTCCCAAATTTCTCCAAATTTCACCCAAAAATTTTCCCCAAAATCATTCCAAAAATCCCCTGAAAAAATCCACCCAAATTTCCCTCAAATCCACCCAAAATGCCCCAAAATCTCCCAAATTTCACCCAAATTTTTCCCCAAATCTCCAAAAATTCCCCAAATTTCACCCAAAATTTCCCCCCAAAATCGTCCCAAAAATCCCCCGGAAAAATTCACCCAAATTTCCTCAAATCCACCCAAAATGCCCCAAAATCTCCCAAATTCCCCCCAAATTCCCCCAAAATTACTGAAAATTCCCCAAAATCTCCCAAATTTCACCCAAATTTTACCCAAAATTTCCAAAAATTCCCCAAATTTCACCCAAATTTCCCCCCAAAATCACCTCGAAAATCTTCCTCAAAATTCACCCAAATTTCCCTCAAATCCACCCAAAATCCCCCCAAATTTCCCCAAAATCTCCCAAATTTCCCCCAAATCTCCCAAATTCCCACAAAATCTCCCAAAATCTCCCAAATTTCTCCAAAATTTTAGCCAAATTTTAGCCAAATTTCCCCAAATTCCCCAAATTTCACCCAAAATTTTCCCCCAAAATTGTCCCAAAAATCCCCTGGAAAAATTCACCCAAAATTTCCCTCAAATCCACCCCAAACGCCCCAAAATCTCCCCAAATTCCCCAAAATCTCCGAAATTTCACCCAAATTTTACCCGAAATCTCCAAAAATTCCCCAAATCTCCACCCAAAATCGTCCCAAAAATCCCCCAAAAAATTCACAAAAACTTTCCCCAAAAATCTCCCCAAATCCCCCAAATTCACCCAAATTTCCCTCAAATCCACCCAAAATCCCCCAAAATTTCCCCAAATTCCCTCAAATCTGCCCCAAAATCTCCCAAATTTCAGCAAAATCTCCCAAATTTCTCCCAAATTTCAGCCAAATTTCACCCAAATTTCTCCAAATTTTCCACCCAAAATCGTCCCAAAAATCCCCCGGAAAAATTCACCCAAATTTTCCTCAAATCCACCCAAAATGCCCCAAAATCTCCCAAATTTTCCCCCAAAATCTCCCAAATTTCACCCAAATTGTACCCAAAATTTCCCCAAATTTCCCCCAAAATTTCCACCCAAAATCGTCCTAAAAATCCCCTGAAAAAAATTCACCCAAATTTCCTTCAAATCCACCCAAAATCCCCCAAAATTTCCCCAAATTCCCCCAAAATCTCCCAAATTTCACCCAAAAGTTCCACCCAAAATTGTCCCAAAAATCCCTTCCAAAATTCCCCCAAATTTCCCTCAAATCCACCCAAAATCCCCCAAAATTTCCCCAAATTCCCTCAAATCCGCCCCAAAATCTCCCAAATTTCAGCCAAATTTTGCCCAAAATCTCCAAAAATTCCCCAAATTTCACCCAAAATTTTCACCCAAAATCGTCCCAGAAATCCCCTGAAAAAAATTCACCCAAATTTTCCCCAAATCCGCCCAAAATACCCCAAAATCTCCCAAATTCCCCCCAAATCTCCCAAATTCCACCCAAAATCTCCCAAATTTTACCCAAAATTCCACCCAAAATCGTCCCAAAAATTTCCCACAAATCTCCCAAATTTCACCCAAAATTCCCCCAAATTTTACCCAAAATCTCCAAAAATTCCCCAAATTTCACCCAAATTTCCCCCCCAAAATCACCTCGAAAATCCTCCTCAAAATTCACCCAAATTTCCCTCCAATCCACTCAAAATCTCCGAAATTTCACCCAAATTTCACCAAAATCTCCCAAATTCCCCCCAAATTCGTCCCAAAAATTTCCCCAAAAATTCACCCAAATTCCCCCAAATCCGCCCCAAAATCTCCCAAATTTCAGCAAAATTTCAGCCAAATTTCAGCCAAATTTCTCCAAATTTCCCCAAATTTCACCCAATTTTTCCCCCAAAATCGTCCCAAAAATCCCCCTTAAAATTTACCCAAATTTCCCTCAAATCCTCCCAAAATGCCCCAAAATCTCCCCAAATTCCCCCAAAATATCCCAAATTTTACCCAAAATCTCAAAAAATTCCCCAAATTTCACCCAAATTTCCACCCAAAATTGTCCCAGAAATCCCCTGAAAAAAATTCACCCAAATTTTCCTCAAATCCACCCAAAATGCCCCAAAATTTCCCCAAATTCCCCCCAAATCAACCCAAAATCTCCCAAGTTTCACCCAAATTTCCACCCAAAATCGTCCCAAAAATCCCCCCAAAAATTCACAAAATTTTCCCCCAAAATCTCCCAAATTTCCCCAAAATCTCCCAAATTTCACCCAAAATTCCACCCAAAATCGTCCCAAAAATCCCCTGAAAAAAATTCACCCAAATTTCCCTCAAATCCACCCAAAATGCCCCAAAATCGCCCAAATTTCACCCAAATTTCCCCCAAAATCTCCAAAAATTCCCCAAATTTCACCCAAATTTTTCCCCAAAATCGTCCCCAAAATCCCCCGGAAAAATTCACCCAAATTTCCTCAAATCCACCCAAAATCCCCCAAAATTTCCCCAAATTCCCCCAAAATCTCCCAAAATTTCCAAAAATTCCCCAATATCTCCACAAATTTCACCCAAATTCTCCACATTTCCCCCAAAATTTTTCCCCAAAATTGTTCCAGAAATCCCCTGAAAAAAATTTTCCCCAAATCCACCCCAAATGCCCCAAAATCCCCCAAATCTCCCAAATTTCCCCAAAATCTCCCAAATTTCACCCAAATTTTACCCAAAATCTCAAAAAATTCCCCAAATTTCCACCCAAAATCGTCCCAAAAATCCCAAAAAAATTCACAAAAATTTCCCCCAAAATCTCCCAAATTTCCCAAAATTCCCCCAAAATTTCACCCAAATTCCCCAAATTTCACCCAAAATTACCACCCAAAATTGTCCCAGAAATCCCCTGAAAAAAATTCACCCAAATTTTCCCCAAATCCAACCAAAATGGCCCAAAATTTCCCCAATTCCCCCAAAATCTCCCAAATTTCACCCAAATTTTACCCAAAATCTCCAAAAATTCCCCAAATTTCACCCAAAATTTCCACCCAAAATCGTCCCGGAAATCCCCCAAAAAATTCACAAAAATTTCTCAAAATCTCCTCAAATCCGCCCCAAAATCTCCCAAATTTCCCCCAAAAATCTCCCAAATTTCACCCAAAATCTCCAAAAATTCCCCAAATTTCACCCAAATTTTCCCCCAAAATTGTCCCAGAAATCCCCTGAAAAAAAATCACCCAAATTTTCCCTGAATCCACCCAAAATTTCCAAAAATTCCCTCAAATCCGCCCAAAAAATCTCCCAAATTTCACCAAAATTTCAGCCAAATTTCTCCAAATTTCCCCAAATTTCACCCAATTTTTTTCCCCAAAATCGTCCCAAAAATCCCCCAGAAAAATTTACCCAAATTTCCTCAAATCCACCCAAAATGCCCCAAAATTTCCTCAAATCCGCCCCAAAAATCTCCCAAATTTCCCCAAAATTCCCAAAATTTCACCCAAATTTCTCCAAATTTCCCCCAAAATTTTTCCCCAAAATTGTCCCAGAAACCTGAAAAAAATTCACCCAAATTTTCCCCGAATCTGCCCAAATCCCCCAAAATTTCCCCAAAATTCCCTCAAATTTTACCCAAAATCTCCAAAAATTCCCCAAAATTTCACCCAAAATTCCACCCAAAATCGTCCCAGAAATCCCCCCAAAAATTCTCAAAAATTTCCCAAAATCTCCTCAAATCTGCCCCAAAATCTCCCAAATTTCCCAAATTTCACCCAAAATCTCCCAAATTTCCCCCAAATTTCACCCAAAATTCACCCAAATTTTACCCAAAATCGTCCCAAAAATCCCCCAGAAAAATTCATCCAAATTTTCCTCAAATCCACTCAAAATGCCCCAAAATCTCCCAAATTCCCCCAAAATTTCCCCCCAAATTTCCACCCAAAATCGTCCTAAAAATCCCCCCAAAAATTCACAAAATTTTCCCCCCAAATTCCCCAAAATCTCCCCAAATTCCCCCAAAATTTCCCCAAATTCCCCCCAAATTTCCCAAATTCCCCAAATTCCCCCAAATTTCCCCAATTTCCATTCAAAACCACCAAAATTCCAAAAAATTTCCACCATTTTTTATTTCCCGGCGCCGTTGCCGCCCCTTTAACCCCCGCGGTGGGCGTGGCCTGGCCGGGAGGGGGCGTGGTTTGCCGTCAGGAGGCGTGGCCCGGCTCTGGCTCCGCCCACTCCAGGCGCCATTCGTCCACGGCCAGCAGGGGGCGCCGCGTGTCCCAGCCGGCCGCCGCCAGCCCTGGGGGAGGGGAACCGGAAGTGACACCCGGAAGTGACACCCGGAAGTGACAACCCGGAAGTGACACCCGGAAGTGTAAACCCGGAAGTGCAAACCCGGAAGTAAAATCCGGACGTAAAACCCAAAATGCCAACCCAAAACAGCAACGAGGAAGTGCCGACCCGGAAGTGCTGACCCAGAAGTGACACCCGGAAGTGACACCCGGAAATGCCCACCGAAAAGTGACACCCGGAAGTGACAACCCGGAAGTGTAAACCCGGAAGTGCAAACCCGAAAGTGACGCCTGGAAGTGACACCCGGAAGTGTAAACCCGGAAGTGCAAACCCGGAAGTAAAATCCGGACGTAAAACCCAAAATGCCAACCCAAAACAGCAACGAGGAAGTGCCGACCCGGAAGTGCTGACCCAGAAGTGACACCCGGAAGTGACACCCGGAAATGCCCAGCGAAAAGTGACACCCGGAAGTGACAACCCGGAAGTGACAACCCGGAAGTGACAACCCGGAAGTGCAAACCCGAAAGTGACGCCCGGAAGTGACACCCAGAAATGTAAACCTGGAAGTGCCGACCCAAAGTGGTAACCCGGAAGTGACACCCGGAAGCGACACCCGGAAGTGCAAACCCGGAAATTACACACCAGAAGTGTAAACCCGGAAGTGACAACCCGGAAGTGCAAACCCGGAAGTGAAACCCCGGAAGTGACAGCCCAGAACTGGATACCCGGAAGTGCCGACCCAAAGCGGGAACCCGGAAGTGATAACCCGGAAGTGACCACTGGGAAGTGACACCCGGAAGTGCCGACCCAGAAGTAACACTCGGAAGTGACACCTGGAAGTGTAAATCCGGAAGTGACACCGGAAGTGTAAACTCGGAAGTGTAAACTCGGAAGTGACACCCGGAAGTGCCAACCCGGAAGTGCCAACCCGGAAGTGCCAACCCGGAAGTGCAAATCCGGAAGTGCAAACCCAAAAGTAAAACCTGAAAGTACCAACCCGGAAGTGCTGACCCGGAAGTGACACCCGCAAGTGACACCCCGGAAGTGGCAACCCGGAAGTGCTGACCCAGAAGTGACATTCGGAAGTCACACCCCGGAAGTGTAAACCCGGAAGTCCTGACCCGGAAGTGCTACCTCGGAAGTGTAAACCCTGAAGTGGCCACCAGAAAGTGACACCCGGAAGTGACACCTTGGTAGTGACACCCCGGAAGTGCAAACCCGGAAGTGCAAACCCGGAAGTGACACCCGGAAGTGCTGACCCGGAAGTGCAAACCCGGAAGTAAAACCTGAAAGTACCAACCCGGAAGTGCTGACCCGGAAGTGACACCCGGAAGTGACACTCCGAAAGTGACACCCGGAAATGTAAACCCGGAAATGTAATTTCGGAAGTAACACCCGGAAGCTCTGGCCTAAATTGACACCCAGAAGTGACACCCCGAAGTGTAAACCCGGAAGTGACACCCGGAAGTGCCCACCGGGAAGTGACACCCAGAAGTTTTACCCCGGAAATGCCGACCCGGAAGTGACACCCCGGAAGTGACAATCTGGAAGTGCTGACCCAGAAGTGACACTCGGAAGTGGCCACCGGGAAGTGTCACCCGGAAGTGATATCGGAAGTGTAAACTCGAAAGTGCCAGCCCAAAGTGGCAACCCGGAAGTGACAACCCGGAAGTGCAAACCCGGAAGTGTCAGCCCGGAAGTGTCACCCGGGAGTAAAACCCGGAAGTGTAAGCCCGGAAGTGAGACCGTGGAAGAGCCGACCCGGAAGTGCCCATCGGGAAGTGACACACCAGAAGTGACAGCCAGAAGTGTAAATCCGGAAGTGCAAACCCGGAAGTGCCACCGGGAAGTGCCAACCCGGAAGTGCCAACCCGGAAGTGCCAAGCCGTGGTGACAGCCCGGAAGCGCCAACCCGGAAATGACACCCGGAAGTGCCCACCCGGAAGTGACACACTGGGAGTGCCAACCCAGAAGTGACACCCTGTAAGTGCCACCCCGGAAGTGGCGACCCGGAAGTGACAACTGGAAGCAAAACCCTGGAAGTGACAGCCTGGAAGTTACACCCGGAAGTGACAACCCAGAAATGTAAACCGGAAAGTGCCCACCGGGAAGTGCCAACCTGGAAGTGGAAGCCCGGAAGTGCCAACCCTAGAGTGGCAAACCGGAAGTGCCGACCCGGAAATGGCAACCCGGAAGTGATACCCCGGACGTGTAAACCCGGAAGTGGCACCCCAGAAATGACAGCCAGAAGTGTAAACCCGGAAGTGCCCACGGGAAAGTGACACCTGGAAGTTGCAACCCAGAAGTGACACTCGGAAGTGTAAACCCGGAAGTGAAAGCCCAGAAGTGACACCCGGAAGTGACACCCGGAAATGACACCAGGAAGTGCCGACCTGGAAGTGTAAACTCTGAAATACCCATGGGGGAATGACACCCCAGAAATGACACCCTGGATGTGACACCCCGAAAGGGACACCCGGAAGTTCCGACCCGTGGTGACAGCCCAGAAGCGCCAACCCGGAAGTGACACCAGGAAGTGAAACCCGGAAATGCCAACTCGGAAGTGCTCACCCGGAATGACACACCGGGAGTGCCAACCCAGAAGTGACAACTCGGAAGTGACACCCGGAAGTGACACCCTGAAGTGTCAACCCGAAAGTGACACCCGGAAGTGACACCAGGAAGTGTCAACCCGGAAATAACACCCGGAAGTGCAAGCCCGGAAGTGCCAATCCTTGAGCGGCAACCCGGAAGTGCCGACCCAAAAATGGCAGCCTGGAAGTGACACATGGAAGTGATACCCCGGAAGTGTAAACCCGGAAGTGTAAACCCGGAAGTGCCCACCGGAAAGTGACAATTGGAAGTTACAACCCGGAAGTGCAAACCAGGAAGTGTAAACCCTGAAGTGCCCACCGGAAAGTGACACCCGGAAGTGAAAACCTGAAAGTGACCCCGGAAGTGGCACCCAGAAGTGACAACCCGGAAGTGACGAAGCGGAAGTGAAACCCGGAAGTGCAAACCCGGAAGTGGCACCCTAGAAGTGACACCCCGGAAGTGCCAAACCGGAAGTGAAAACCCGGAAATGCTGATCCGGAAGTGCCGACTCAGAAGTGGCAAACCGGAAGTGATAACCCGGAAGAGCCACCCCGGAAGTGCCAACCCGGAAGTGACCCGGAAGTGGTGTTTTGTGGGTTTTTTATCGCGATTTCCGGCGCTCCGTCGCGACAGAGGCGGCACCAACCTCGCAGGAGGGCGGGGCCCAGGTCCCGGAAGAGCCGCGAGGTCTCGGCCAGGACCCCCCAGGGAACCGCGCCGGGAGCTGGGGGAGGGGAGGGAAACTGAGGCACGGCCCACAGGGACCAAAATGCCCCAAATTTGCCCCAAAAACTGCCCAGAATTCCCCAAAATTCCCAAAATTCCCCAAAAATCCCCTCCAAAATTTCCCAAAATTTCCTCAAAAACTCCCCCAAATTCCCCAAAATTAAAAAAAATCCCCAAAATTCCCATTTGAACGCCAAAATTCCCCCAAAATTCACCCAAAATTCCCCCAAAATTCCCCAAAAATCCCAAAAATTGCCCAAAATTCCCCCAAAATTACCCCAAAATTCAAGAAAAATCCCCCCAAAATTCCCCCCCAAAATTTCCCAAAAATCCCCAAAATTTCCCCAAAATCCCCCAAAATCTCCCAAAAAAATCCCCCAAAATCCCCCCAAATTCCCCATAATTCCCCCCAAATTCCCTAAAATTCCCCCCAAAAATCTCCCAAAATATTCCCAAAAAGTTCCCAAAAAATTTCCCAAAAATTTAAAAGATTTCCCAAAAATTCCCCCCAAATTCCCCAAACTTCAAAAAAAATTCCCCCAAAATTTCCCCAAAAAATCTCCCAAAAAATTCCCGAACAATTCCCAAAATATTCTGAAAAAACCGCCAAAATTTCCCAAAAATTCCCCCAAAATCTCCCCCAAAATTAAAAAAAAATCCCCCAAAATTCCCATTTGAAGCCCAAATTCCCCCCAAAATTTCCCCCAAAATTTCCCCAAATCTCCCCAAAATTCCCCCCAAAATCTCCCCAAAAATTCCCCAAAATTCCCAAATTTTCCCCAAAATTCCTTCAAAATTCCCCCCAAATTCCCCAAAAATTCCCCCAAATTCAAGAAAAATCCCCCCAAAATTCTCCAAAATTCAAAAAATTTCCCCAAAATTCCCCCCAAAAAATCTCCCCAAATATTCCCCAGAAATCCAAAAAATTCTCCCAAAATCCCCCGAAAATTCTCTCAAATATTCCCCCAAATTTCCCCAAAATTCAAAAAAATTCCCAAAATTCCCCCCAAAAAACTCCCAAAATTTCCCAAAAAATTCCCCAAAATCCCCCTAAATTTTCCCCCAAATTCCCCAATATTTCCCCAAAATTAAAAAAAATCCCCCAAAATTCCATTTGAAGCCCAAATTCCCCCAAGATTTCCCCAAAATCCAAGAAAAATCCCCCCAAAATTCAAAAAAAATTCCCCAAAATTCCCCCCAAAAATCCCCAAAATATTTCCAAAAAATCCCAAAAATTTCCTCAAAAATTCCCCAAAATTCCCCCCAAATTCCCCAAAATCAAAAAGAATTCCCCCAAAAATCTCCCAAAATATTCCCAAAAAGTTCCCCAAAAATTCACTCAAAATTCCCCCAAAATCCCAAAAATTTCCCAAAAATTCCATGAAAAATTCCCCAAAATTAAAAAAAAATACCCCCAAAATTCTCCCCCCAAAATCTCCCAAAAATCTCCCAAAATCTTCCCCAAAAGTTTCTCCAAAATTCCCAAAATATTCTGAAAAAATCCCCAAATTTTCCCAAAAATTCCCAAAAAATCCCCCCAAATTCCCAAAATTCAGAAAAAATCCCCCAAAATTCCCCCAAATTTCCCCAAAATTCAAGAAAAATCCCCCTAAAATTCCCAAAAAATCCCAAAAAATCCCCCAAAATTCCCCTTTGAACCCCAAATTCCTCCCAAAATTTCCCAAAATTCCCAGAATTCCCCAATTTCCCGGGAATTTCCCAGCATTCCTCACGGCAGCTGCGGAGTTTCCTCTGCAGGGGGCGGAGGCTCCGCCCAAGGGGCGTGGCCTGGTTAAGCTCCGCCCCCAGGAGCTGCTCCAATAGGAGGGCGTGGGCGGCGGCCTGGAGGAGGGAAGTGGGCGGGGCCTCGCGGCGAAGCCCCACCCCCAACCAGCCTGGAGGGAAAAAAATGAGGAAAAAAAAGGAAAAAATGGGAAAAAAAATGAGGGGAAAAAGGGAAAAAAATGAGGAAAAATGGAGGGAAAATGGCCCCAAAATGGAGAAAATTGGAGGAGAAAATTCACCCAAAATTCACCCAAAATTCACCCAAATTTCACCCAAAAATCAGGAAATAATTGCCAAAATTTCACCCAAAATTCAGGAAAATCCCTTCAGAAAATTTCCCCAAAAATGCCACAAAAAATTCCTCCCAAAGTTCCACAAAATTCTAAAGAAATTCCCACAAAATTCCCCCAAAAATAAAATAAAATAAAATAAAATAAAATTAAGTAAAATAAAATAAAATAAAATAAAATAAAATAAAATAAAAATTCCCATAAAATTTTCCCAAAATTCCACAATAATTCCTTAAAAAATTCCCCAAAAATTCCCAGAAAATTTCCCCAAAATTCCACAATAATTCCTCAAAAAATTCCCAGATAATTTCCCTAAAATTCCACAAGAATTCCTCAAAAAATTCCCCAAAAATTCCCAGAAAATTTCCCCAAAATTCGACAAAAATTCCTCAAAAAATTCCCAGAAAATTTCCCTAAAATTCCACAAAAATTCCTCCCAAAATTCCACAAAATTCCCCCGAAATTAAAATTAAAAATCAAAAAAAATTCCCATAAAATTTCCCCAAAATTCGCCCCAAAATCAGAAAAAAATCATCCAAAAATCATCCAAAATCCACAAAAAAATTCACCAAAAATGCACCAAAAATTCACCAAAAAATGACCCAAAATTCACAGAAAAATTCACCAAAAAATCACCTTGAAATCACCCAAAATTCACCAAAAATTAAAAAAAAAAATCACACAAAATTCACACAAAAATCACCGGAAAATTCACAAAAATTTCATCCAAAAATCACCCCAAATTCACGAGATATTTTTTAAAATTCACACAAAAATCACCAAAAATTCACAAAATAACTACAAAAAAAATTCATCCCAAATTCACAAAATTTCACAGAAAAGTCACCAAGAAATTCCCCAAAATTGACAAAAAATTCACCCAAAATTGACAAAAACTTGACAAAAAATTCATAGAAAAGTCACCAAAAAGTCACAAAAAATTCACCAAATTTCACCAAAAAAATCACAAAAAATCACCCAAAGTTCACCAAAAATTCACCAAAAATTGACCCCCAAAACAGCCAAAAATCACCAAAAATTGACCCAAAAAACCACAGAAAATTCACCGAAAAATCACAAAAAATTCACCAAAAATTCACCCCAAAGTGACCCAAAAATTACAAAATAATCACAGAAAATTCTCCCAAAATTTGGGGAAAATTCACCAAAAATTCACCCCAAAATCAGAAAAAAAATCACCCAAAATTCACAAAAAACTAAAAAAAAATTTCACAGAAAATTCACCTTGAAATCATAAAAAAATTCACTAAAAATTCAGAAAATTTCACCCAAAAATCACGAAATAATCACCAAAAATTCACCCCAAATTCACGAAAATTTAATGAAAGTTTGGTGCAAAATTCACCCAAAATTCACCCCAAAAATCACAAAAATTTCACCCAAAATTCTCCAAAATTTTCATTAAACATTCACCAAAACCATCACAAAATATCACCCAAAAATCATGAAAAATTTACCCCAAAATTCACCAAAAATTCACCCAAAGTTCAGCCCAAATTCACCCCAAAGTGACCCAAAAGTCACAAAATAATCACAGAAAATTCACCCAAAATTCGGGGAAAATTTATTAAAAAATCACCAAAAATTCACAGAAAAGTCACCAAAAAATTCACCCAAAAGTCACAAAAAAGCCACAAAAAATTCACCAAAAATTCACCAAAAATTCACCAAAAATTCACCAAAAATTTCAAAAAAATTCAGAAATAATTCACAAAAAAATTCACCCAAAATTCACCCCAAATTCACAAAAAATTCACAAAAAATCACAAAAATCACAAAAAAAATCACCCAAAATTCACCCAAAATGCACCAAAAATTAAAAAAAAATTAACACAAAAATCTCACGAAAAATTCACCAAAAAAATCACCCCAAAATCACCAAAAATTGACAAATTCACTAAAAATTTGTAGAAAAGTCATCAAAAATCACCCAAAAATTCACCCAAAAATCACCCAAAAATCCCTCAAAATTCCCAAAAAAACTTTTCCCCTTTTTTCCTCCAAATTTTGGAATTTTTTTTCCATTTTCCTCCCAATTTTTGGATTTTTTCCTCCAATTTTTTTACCTTTCCCCCCAAATTTTGGATTCTTCCCCTCAATTTTTGAATTTTTTTTCCCCAATTTTTTTTCATTTTCCCTCCCAAATTCTGAATTTTTCCTTCAAAATTTTGCCCCCAGATTTTGGAATTTCTCCCCCAATTTTTGCATTTTTTTCCCAGTTTTTTTCCCCAATTTTTGAATTTTTTCCGATAATTTTTGAATTTTTTCCCCCAAACTTTGAATTTTTTCCCCAAAACTTTGGATTTTGCCTTCAAAATTTTTTTATTTTTCCCCAAATTTTGAATTTTTTTCCAATCATTTTGGAATTTTTCCCCCAAATTTTGGATTCTTCCCCTCAAATTTTCCCCCCAATTTTTGCATTTTTTCCTCAAATTCTGAATTTTCCCCCCAATTTTGGATTTATTCCCGCCACATTTTGGAAATTTTTTTCCCTTTTTTTTTATTTTTTCCCCCAATTTTTGAATTTTTTCCGATAATTTTGAACTCTTTTCCCAAATTTTGAATTTATTTCCCCGAATTTGTTTATTATTTTTTCCCCAAAATTTGGATTTTCCCCCCAAATTTTGGAT
>NC_140061.1:0-136392 GCF_963513975.1 Fringilla coelebs | reverse complement strand
GGCCAAAATCGGCCCAAAAATGGAATTTTTAGCCCCAAAATCGGAATTATTAGGGCTAATAATGGAATTATTAGGGCCTAAAATGGAGTTATTAGCCACAATTAGCCGAAATTCATTAATTAATCACTAATTAATAATAATTAATGGGGAAATAACGACGAAAATCGGTGAAAAAACGGCCAAAATCGGCCCAAAAATGGAATTATTAGCCCCAAAAATGGAATTATTAGGGCTAATAATGGAATTATTAGGCCCTAAATTGGAGTAATTAGCCGCGATTCATTAATTAATCACTAATTAATAATAATTAATGGGGAAAAATGGAGAAAATTGGTGAAAAACCGGCCAAAATCGGCCCAAAAATGGAATTTTTAGCCCCAAAAATGGAATTATTAGGGCTAATAATGGAATTATTAGGGGCTAAAATGGAATTATTAGCCGCAATTCATTAATTAATCACTAATTAATAATAATTAACGGGGGGGAAACGGTGAAAATCGGTGAAAAAACGGCCAAAATCGGCCCAAAAATGGAATTATTAGCCCCAAAATAGGAATTATTAGGGCCTAAAATGGAGTTATTAGCCACAATTAGCCGAAATTCATTAATTAATCACTAATTAATGACAATTAATGGGGAAATAATGGAAAAAATTGGTGAAAAAACGGCCAAAATTGGTCCAAAAATGGAATTATTAGCCCCAAAAATGGAATTATTAGGGCCTAAAATGGAATTATTAGACGCGATTCATTAATTAATCACTAATTAATAATAATTAACGGGGGGAAAACGGCGGAAATCGGTGAAAAAACGGCCAAAATCGGTCCAAAATTGGAATTATTAGCCCCAAAATCGGAATTATTAGGGCTAATAATTCAGTTATTAGGCCCTAAAATGGAGTTATTAGCCGCAATTCATTAATTAATCACTAATTAATGATAATTAATGGGGGCAAAATGAAGAAAATTGGTGAAAAAACGGCCAAAATCGGCCCAAAAATGGAATTATTAGCCCCCAAAATTGAATTATTAGCGCTAATAATTAGGATTATTAGACCGTTATTAGTCCTAATAACCCGTGATTAACCAGAAATAATTATTAGTCATTAATTAATTAATAATTAATAGGGAAAAATGGGGAAAATTTGGAAAAAATTGGCAAAAATCGGCCCAAAATGGAATTATTAGCCCCAAAAATGGAATTATTAGCCCTAATAATTAGGATTATTAGCCATTTATTAGTCCTAATAACCCGGGATTAGCCAGAAATAGTTATTAGTCGTTAATTAATAATTAATAAATGGGAAATCCCGGCAAAAATCGGCCCCAAAATGGAATTATTAGCCCCCAAAATGGAATTATTAGCGCTAATAATTAGGATTATTAGACATTTTTTAGTCCTAATAACCCGCTATTAGCCACTAATAATTATTAGTCGTTAATTAATAATTAATAAATGGGAAATCCTGGCAAAAATTGGTGAAAAAATGGAATTATTAGCCCCCAAAATCGGAATTATTAGCGCTAATAATTAGGATTATTAGACCGTTATTAGTCCTAATAAACCGTGATTAGCCAGAAATAATAATTAGTCGTTAATTAATTAATAATTAATGGGGGAAAATGGGGAAAATTGAGAAAAAATGGCAAAAATCATCGCAAAAATGGAATTATTAGCCCCAAAATCGGAATTATTAGGGCTAATAATTCAGTTATTAGGGCCTAAAATGGAGTAATTAGCCGCGATTCCTTAATTAATCACTAATTAATGACAATTAATGGGGAAATAACGACAAAAATCGGTGAAAAAACGGCCAAAATCGGCCCAAAAATGGAATTATTAGCCCCAAAAATTGAATTATTAGCCCCAAAATCGGAATTATTAGGGCTAATAATTCAGTTATTAGGCCCTAAAATGGAGTTATTAGCCGCAATTAGCGGCAATTATTAACTAATCACTAATTAATAATAATTAATGGGGAAAACCGGCGAAAATTGGTTAAAAAACGGCCAAAATCGGCCCCAAAATGGAATTATTAGCCCCAAAAATGGAATTATTAGCCCTAATAATTAGGATTATTAGACAGTTATTAGTCCTAATAACCCGTGATTAGCGAGAAATAATTATTAGTCGTTAATTAATTAATAATTAATGGTGAAAAAATGGCCAAAATTGGCAAAAAAATGGAATTATTAGCCCCAAAAATGGAACTATTAGCCCTAATAATTAGGATTATTAGACCATTATTAGTTACTAATAAATCATTAATAATCACTAATAAATTGCTAATAACTCATTGATAATCACTAATAATTAATTAATTAGCTCTAATTAATTACCAGGGGGCAGCAGGCTGAGCACCAGTCTGGGATAGGCCGCCATTAATAACCACTAATAATCATTAATAAATCATTAATAACTCATGAATAATCGCTAATAACTCATTAATAATCACTGCTAACTCATTAATAATCATTAATAATTAATTAATTAGCGCTAATGAATTACCGGGGGGCAGCAGGCTGAGCACCAGTCTGGGATAGGCCGCCATTAATAACCACTAATAAATCATTAATAAATCATTAATAATCGCTAATAACTCATTAATAATCACTGCTAACTCATTGATAATCACTAATAATTAATTAATTAGCGCTAATTAATTACCGGGGGGCAGCAGGCTGAGCACCAGTCTGGGATAGGCCGCCATTAATAACCACTAATAAATCACTAATAAATCATTCATAAATCTTTAATAATCACTGATAACTCATTAATAATCATTGATATCTAATTAATATTCACTATTAATTAGCTAATTAGCGCTAATGAATTACCGGGGGGCAGCAGGCTGAGCACCAGTCTGGGATAGGCCGCCATTAATAACCACTAATAAATCATTAATAAATCATTATTAAATCATGAATAATCATTGATAACTCATTAATAATCACTGATAGCTCATTAATAATCACTAATAATTAGCTAATTAGCGCTAATTAATTACCGGGGGGCAGCAGGCTGAGCACCAGTCTGGGATAGGCCGCTATTAATAACCACTAATAAATAATTAATAACTCATGAATAATCACTGATAACTCATTAATAATCATTGATAACTCATTAATAATCACTAATAATTAATTAATTAGCGGTAATTAATTACCGGGGGGCAGCAGGCTGAGCACCAGTCTGGGATAGGCCGCCATTAATAACCACTAATAAATCATTAATAAATCATTAATAAATCATGAATAATCACTAATAACTCATTAATAATCACTGCTAACTCATTAATAATCACTATTAATTAGCTAATTAACGCTAATTAATTACCGGGGGGCAGCAGGCTGAGCACCAGTCTGGGATAGGCCACGTTGGAGCAGCCGAGGGCGGAGCCGCAGGCCCGGGAGCAGCCCTGGGGGTCAGCGCAGCCGACGACCTCTGCGGGACCAGTACGGACCAGTATGGACCAGTATGGACCGGTATGGACCAGTATAAACCAGTATGGACCAGTATGGACCGGTATGGACCAGTATGGACCAGTATGGACCGGTATGGACCAGTATAAACCAGTATGGACCAGTATGGACCAGTATGGACCAGTATAGACCAGTATGGACCAGTATGGACCAGTATGGACCGGTATGGACCAGTATGGACCAGTATGGATCAGTATGGGCCAGTATGGACCGGTATGGACCAGTATGGACCAGTATAAACCAGTATGGACCAGTATGGACCAGTATGGACCAGTATGGACCAGTATGGACCAGTATGGACCGGTATGGACCAGTATGGACCAGTATGGACCAGTATGGACCAGTATGGACCAGTATGGACCGGTATGGACCAGTATGGACCAGTATGGATCAGTATGGGCCAGTATGGACCGGTATGGACCAGTATGGACCAGTATAAACCAGTATGGACCAGTATGAACCAGTATGGACCAGTATGGACCAGTATGGACCAGTATAAACCAGTACGGACCAGTACAAACCAGTATGGACCAGTATGGACTGGTATACACCAGTATGGACCAGTACGGACCAGTATAAACCAGTACGAACCAGTATAAACCAGTATGGACCGGTATGGAGCAGTACGGACCAGTATGGACCGGTATGGACCAGTATAAACCAGTACGGACCGGTATGGACCAGTATGGACCAGTATGGAGCGGTATAAACCAGTATAAACCAGTATGGACCAGTATAAACCAGTACGGACCAGTATAGACCAGTATGGACCAGTATAGACCAGTATAAACCAGTACGGACCAGTACAGACCAGTATAAACCAGTATGGACCAGTAGGCACCAGGGGCCGGCCATTCAGGGGGGCCATCTTGGGCGGCCATCTTAGATCTGTTGTGCAGCAGCCATTTTGGGCGGCCATCTTGGAAACCCCAATGCAGGCGGCCATATTGGATAACTCCCTTAAATCCAATATAAACCAATATAAACCAGTATAAACCAGTATAAACCAGTATAAACCAGTATAAACCAGTATGGATCAATGTCTGTCTATACTGGGGCACCATCTTGGGCGGCCATCTTAGATCCCTTCTCTGGCAGCCATTTTGGGCAGCCATCTTGTAAACCCCAATGCAGGCGGCCATATTGGATAACTCCTTTAAATCCCATATAAACCAGTATAAACCAGTATAAACCAGTATAAACCAGTATAAACCAGTATGGACCAATGTCTGTCTATACTGGGGCAGCATCTTGGGCAGCCATCTTAGATTTGGTGTATAGCAGCCATTTTGGGCAGCCATCTTGGTAACTCCAATGGAGGCCGCCATATTGGATAACTACCTTAAATCCCATATAAACCAGTATAAACCAGTATAAACCAGTATAAACCAGTATGGACTAATGTCTCAGTATAACCAGGTGCCATCTTATGCGGCCATCTTAGATCTGGTGTGTAGCAGCCATTTTGGGCGGCCATTTTGTAAACCCCAATGCAGGCCGCCATATTGGATAACTCCCTTAAATCCCATATAAACCAATATAAACCAGTATAAACCAATATAAACCAGTATAAACCAGTATAAACCAGTATAAACCAGTATAAACCAGTATCAACCAGTATCAACCAGTATCAACCAGTATAAACCAGTATGGACCAATGTCTGTCTATACTGGGGCAGCATCTTGGGCGGCCATCTTAGATCTGGTGTGTAGCAGCCATTTTGGGCGGCCATCTTGGAAACCCCAATGGAGGCCGCCATATTGGATAACTCCCTTAAATCCCATACAAACCAATATAAACCAGTATAAACCAGTATAAACCAGTAGGAGTCTGACCCGGGAAGAGGACGCGGGCGGCCATGCCGGGCAGCACCATCAGGAACATGGGCAGCACCTTGAGGTAGCCGCAGACGACGCAGCCGGCGCGGACGTGGGTGAGGGAGCGGCCGGCCAGGCAGCGCTGCACGATCACCTGCGGGGGAGGGGCCCGCACCAGTATAAACCAGTTAGAGACCAGTTCCGGACTGGTGGGACCGGCTCCAGACTGGTGAAAGCCCAGTTATCCCAGTTATAGACCAGTTATCCCAGTTATAGACCAGTTATCCCAGTTATAGACCAGTTATCCCAGTTATAGACCAGTTATCCCAGTTATAGACCAGTTATCCCAGTTATAGACCAGTTACAGCCCAGTTCCACACCAGTTATCCCAGTTCCACACCAGTTATCCCAGTTCCACACCAGTTATCCCAGTTCCACACCAGTTATCCCAGTTACAGCCCAGTACTCCCTCCCAGTCCCTCCCAGTATAACCCAGTCCCTCCCAGTCCCTCCCAGTGCCTCCATTCCCAGGTTTAGATGATTCCCAGGCCATCCCAGTCCCTCCCAGTATAACCCAGTATAACCCAGTCCCTCCCAGTGCCTCCATTCCCAGGTTTAGATGATTCCCAGTCCATCCCCAGTCCCTCCCAGTATAACCCAGTATAACTCAGTCCCTCCCAGTATAACCCAGTCCATTCCCAGTCCCTCCCAGTATAACCCAGTATAACCCAGTCCCTCCCAGTATAACCCAGTCCATTCCCAGTCCCTCCCAGTATAACCCAGTGCCCCAATTCCCAGGTTTAGATGATTCCCAGTCCCTCCCAGTCCATTCCCAGTATAACGCAGTCCATTTCCAGTCCCTCCCAGTATAAACCAGTCCCTCCCAGTCCCTCCCAGTCCCTCCCAGTCCCACCTGGTCGGTGCACCAGTACCAGGCGGAGATGATGCCCAGCCCCAGCACCAGCCCGGGATCATTCCCAGTCCCTCCCAGTCCCTCCCAGTGTAACCCAGTCCATTCCCACTCCATCCCAGTATATCCCAGTCCCTCCCAGTCCATTCCCAGTCCCTCCCAGTATATCCCAGTACAAACCAGTCCCACCTGGTCGGTGCACCAGTACGAGGCCGAGATGATGCCCAGCCCCAGCACCAGCCCGGGATCATTCCCAGTCACTCCCAGTGTAACCCAGTGTAACCCAGTCCCTCCCAGTCAATTCCCGGTATATCCCAGTCCATTCCCAGTCCCTCCCAGTACAAACCAGTCCGTCCCAGTCCCACCTGGTCGGTGCACCAGTACCAGGCCGAGATGATGCCCAGCCCCAGCACCAGCCCGGGATCATTCCCAGTCCCTCCCGGTGTAACCCAGTCAATTCCCAGTCCCTCCCAGTCAATTCCCGGTATATCCCAGTATAAACCAGTCCCTCCCAGTCCCTCCCAGTACAAACCAGTCCCACCTGGTCGGTGCACCAGTACCAGGCCGAGATGATGCCCAGCCCCAGCACCAGCCCGGGATCATTCCCAGTCACTCCCAGTGTAACCCAGTCCATTCCCAGTATAACCCAGTGCCCCCATTCCCAGGTTTAGACCATTCCCAGTCCCTCCCAGTATAAACCAGTCCCACCTGGTCGGTGCACCAGTACCAGGCCGAGATGATGCCCAGCCCCAGCACCAGCCCGGGATCATTCCCAGTCCATTCCCAGTGTAACCCAGTCCATTCCCACTCCATCCCGGTATATCCCAGTATAACCCAGTCCATTCCCAGTCCCTCCCAGTGTAACCCAGTCCATTCCCACTCCATCCCAGTATATCCCAGTCCATTCCCTGTCCCTCCCAGTCCCTCCCAGTATAAACCAGTCCCACCTGGTCGGTGCACCAGTACCAGGCTGAGATGATGCCCAGCCCCAGCACCAGCCCGGGATCATTCCCAGTCCCTCCCAGTATATTCCAGTGTAACCCAGTCCATTCCCAGTATATCCCAGTATATCCCAGTATATCCCAGTCCATTCCCAGTATATCCCAGTCCGTCCCAGTCCCACCTGGTCGGTGCACCAGTACCAGGCGGAGATGATGCCCAGCCCCAGCACCAGCCCGGGATCATTCCCAGTCCCTCCCAGTGTAACCCAGTGTAACCCAGTCCCTCCCAGTCAATTCCCGGTATATCCCAGTATATCCCAGTCCATTCCCAGTCCCTCCCAGTCCGTCCCAGTCCCACCTGGTCGGTGCACCAGTACCAGGCCGAGATGATGCCCAGCCCCAGCACCAGTCCGGGATCATTCCCAGTCCCTCCCAGTGTAACCCAGTGTAACCCAGTCCATTCCCACTCCATCCCAGTATAACCCAGTCCATTCCCAGTCCCTCCCAGTCCCTCCCAGTATAAACCAGTCCCACCTGGTCGGTGCACCAGTACCAGGCCGAGATGATGCCCAGCCCCAGCACCAGCCCTGGATCACTCCCAGTCCCTCCCAATCCATTCCCAGTATAACCCAGTGCCTCTATTCCCAGGTTTAGACCATTCCCAGTATAAACCAGTACAAACCAGTCCCACCTGGTCGGTGCACCAGTACCAGGCCGAGATGATGCCCAGCCCCAGCACCAGCCCGGGATCATTCCCAGTCACTCCCAGTGTAACCCAGTCCATTCCCAGTGTAACCCAGTCCCTCCCAGTCAATTCCCGGTATATCCCAGTATATTCCAGTCCCTCCCAGTATAAACCAGTCCCACCTGGTCGGTGCACCAGTACCAGGCCGAGATGATGCCCAGCCCCAGCACCAGCCCGGGATTATTCCCAGTCACTCCCAGTGTAACCCAGTCCCTCCCAGTCAATTCCCGGTATATCCCAGTATAAACCAGTCCCTCCCAGTATATCCCAGTATAAACCAGTATATCCCTATCCCTCCCAGTACAAACCAGTCCCACCTGGTCGGTGCACCAGTACCAGGCCGAGATGATGCCCAGCCCCAGCACCAGCCCGGGATCATTCCCAGTCCCTCCCAGTCCATTCCCAGTATATCCCAGTATATCCCAGTCCCTCCCAGTATATCCCAGTCCATTCCCAGTCCCTCCCAGTATAACCCAGTGCCCCCATTCCCAGGTTTAGACCATTCCCAGTCCCTCCCAGTCCCTCCCAGTACAAACCAGTCCCACCTGGTCGGTGCACCAGTACCAGGCCGAGATGATGCCCAGCCCCAGCATCAGCCCGGGATCATTCCCAGTCCCTCCCAGTGTAACCCAGTCCATTCCCAGTCAATTCCCGGTATATCCCAGTGTAACCCAGTCCATTCCCAGTCAATTCCCGGTATATCCCAGTATAACCCAGTCCATTCCCAGTCCCTCCCAGTCCGTCCCAGTCCCACCTGGTCGGTGCACCAGTACCAGGCCGAGATGATGCCCAGCCCCAGCACCAGCCCGGGATCATTCCCAGTCCCTCCCGGTGTAACCCAGTCCATTCCCAGTATAACCCAGTGCCTCTATTCCCAGGTTTAGACCATTCCCAGTCCCTCCCAGTGTAACCCAGTGTAACCCAGTCAATTCCCGGTATATCCCAGTATATCCCAGTCCATTCCCAGTCCCTCCCAGTCCCTCCCAGTCCCACCTGGTCGGTGCACCAGTACCAGGCCGAGATGATGCCCAGCCCCAGCACCAGCCCTGGATCACTCCCAGTCCCTCCCAGTGTAACCCAGTCCATTCCCAGTATAACCCAGTGCCTCTATTCCCAGGTTTAGACCATTCCCAGTACAAACCAGTACAAACCAGTCCCACCTGGTCGGTGCACCAGTACCAGGCCGAGATGATGCCCAGCCCCAGCACCAGCCCGGGATCATTCCCAGTCCCTCCCAGTGTAACCCAGTGTAACCCAGTCCATTCCCACTCCATCCCAGTATAACCCAGTCCATTCCCAGTCCCTCCCAGTACAAACCAGTATGTCCCAGTCCCACCTGGTCGGTGCACCAGTACCAGGCCGAGATGATGCCCAGCCCCAGCACCAGCCCGGGATCATTCCCAGTCCCTCCCAGTCCATTCCCAGTATAACCCAGTGCCCCCATTCCCAGGTTTAGACCATTCCTAGTACAAACCAGTACAAACCAGTCCCACCTGGTCGGTGCACCAGTACCAGGCCGAGATGATGCCCAGCCCCAGCACCAGCCCGGGATCATTCCCAGTCCCTCCCAGTGTAACCCAGTGTAACCCAGTCCCTCCCAGTCGATTCCCGGTATATCCCAGTATATCCCAGTCCCTCCCAGTACAAACCAGTCCATCCCAGTCCCACCTGGTCGGTGCACCAGTACCAGGCCGAGATGATGCCCAGCCCCAGCACCAGCCCGGGCCAGGGCAGGTCGCCGCTGCTCGGGTGCCTCAGCAGGTGGAAGGCGTCGGGCCGGGGGCGCCCGCAGGGCCCCGAGGAGTTGGGGGGCAGCGCCAGGGGGTAGCGCTCCAGCAGGCCCTGGTACCCCCCCACGGCGCCCAGCGCTGCGGGAAACCAGTATAAACCAGTATGAACCAGTATGAACCAGTATGAACCGGTATAAAGCAGTATAAAGTAGAATAAACCAGTATAAAGTGGTACAAACCAGTATGGACCAGTATGGACCAGTATGGGAGGTGGGACAGCAGGCCCTGGTACACCCCCCCCCACGGCGCCCAGCGCTGCTGGAAACCATTATGGACCAGTATAAACCAGTATGAACCAGTATGAACCAGTAAAAACCAGTATAAAGTAGAATAAACCAGTATGAAGTGGTATATCCCAGTATGGACCAGTATGAACCAGTACAGACCAGTATAAACCAGTATAAATTAGAATAAACCAGTATAAAGTGGTATAAACCAGTATGGACCAGTATGGACCAGTATGAACCAGTCCCTCCCAGTCCCTCCCAGTCTCTCCCAGTATAAACCAGTCTAAACCAGTCTAAACCAGCCCCTCCCAGTCCTTCCCAATCCCTCCCAGTATAAACCAGTATAAACCAGTCCCTCCCAATCCCTCCCAGTCTAAACGAGTATATACCAGTATAAACCAGTATAAACCAGTATAAACCAGTATAAACCAGCATAAACCAGTCCCTCCCAGTCCCTCCCAGTATAAACCAGTATAAACCAGTATAAACCAGTCCCTCCCAGCATAAACCAATATAAACCGGTCTAAACCAATATAACCCAGTCTGAACCAGTCTAAACCAGTCTAAACCAGTCCCTCCCAGTCCTTCCCAGTCCCTCCCAGTATAAACCAGTCTAAACCAGTCCCTCCCAATCCCTCCCAGTATAAACCAGTCTAAACCAGTCTAAACCAGTATAAACCAGTATAAACCAGTCTAAACCAGTCCCTCCCAGTATGAACCAATCTAAACCAGTCTAAACCAGTCTAAAGCAGTCCCTCCCAGTCCCTCCCAGTATAAACCAGTATAAACCAGTATAAACCAGTATAAACCAGTATAAACCAGTATAAACCAGTATAAACCAGTATAAACCAGTATAAACCAGTCCCTCCCAGTCCCTCCCAGTCGAAACCAGTCCTTCCCAGTCCCTCCCAGTCTAAACCAGTCTAAACCAGTCCTTCCCAGTCCCTCCCAGTATAAACCAGTCCCTCCCAGTCCCTCCCAGTCCCTCCCAGTATAAACCAGTCCCTCCCAGTCCCTCCCAGTCTAAACCAGTCTAAACCAGTCTAAACCAGTCTAAACCAGTCTAAACCAGTCTAAACCAGTTCCCTCCCAGTCCCTCCCAGTCCCTCCCACTCCCTCCCAGTATAAACCAGTATAAACCAGTATAAACCAGTATAAACCAGTATAAACCAGTATAAACCAGTATAAACCAGTACAAACCAGTCTCTCCCAGACCCTCCCAGTCCCTCCCAGTCTCTCCCAGTCCCTCCCAGTATAAACCAGTCTAAACCCGTCTAAACCAGTCCCTCCCAGTCCCTCCCAGTCCCTCCCAGTCCCTCCCAGTATAAACCAGTCTAAACCCGTCTAAACCAGTCCCTCCCAGTCCCTCCCAGTCCCTCCCAGTATAAACCAGTATAAACCAGTCTAAACCAGTCCCTCCCAGTCCCTCCCAGTCCCTCCCAGTCCCTCCCAGTATAAACCAGTATAAACCAGTATAAACCAGTACCGTATCCGGCCAGCACGGAGGCGCCCGCGATGATGATCAGGGTCTGCACCAGGTCCGCGAACATCAGCGCCGTCAGCCCGCCTGGCCACGCCCACCGCGTTAGACCACGCCCACACCCACACAGACCACGCCCACACCCACTAAGGCCACGCCCTCACCCACCCAGGTCAAATTAAACCACGCCCACCCTCCCCAAAGCCACGCCCACGTCAGCCCAGATATTATCAAGCCACGCCCAGCGGCCCTAAGCCACGCCCATTTCCATCAAAGCCACGCCCACCCATCAGCCCACACCCGGCTCCGTTAGACCACGCCCACAACCAACCAACACCCTGCGAGGCCACGCCCACCTAGTCGAAGCCACGCCCAGATCCCCATAAAGTCCCGCCCATAGATAATTAGGCCACACCCACAACATCAAAGCCACGCCCAGTTCTCTTTAGACCACACCCACCCAGTTAGGCCACGCCCAGAGCCAGTTAAACCACGCCCACAAAGCCAATTAAGCTCCGCCCAGTCCCCTCCCAGTCCCTCCCAGTACAATCCCAGTTCCCTCCCAGTACAAACCAGTCCAAACCAGTCCAAACCAGTACAAACCAGTCCAAACCAGTACAAACCAGTCCAAACCAGTCCAAACCAGTACAGACCAGTATAACACAGTCCATCCCAGTACAAACCAGTACAAACCAGTACAAACCAGTATAACCCTGCCCATTCCCAGTCCATCCCAGTCCATCCCAGTACAAACCAGTACAAACCAGTACAAACCAGTACAAACCAGCCCCTCCCAGCCCCTCCCAGCCCCTCCCAGCCCCTCCCAGTCCATTCCCAGTCCATCCCAGTACAAACCAGTACAGCCCAGCCCATTCCCGGCCCCTCCCAGCGCATTCCCAGTATAAACCAGTACAAACCAGTACAAACCAGTAACGGTGTAGAGCGCGGTGATGCCCAGCAGCGCCCCCACGGAGCCGTACAGGTCCCAGCCCAGCCCCTCCCAGTACAAACCAGTACAAACCAGTACAGCCCAGCCCATTCCCGGCCCCTCCCAGTCCAAACCAGTACAAACCAGTATAAACCAGTACAAACCAGTAACGGTGTAGAGCGCGGTGACGCCCAGCAGCGCCCCCACGGAGCCGTACAGGTCCCAGCCCAGTGCCTCCCAGTACAAACCAGTACAAACCAGTACAGCCCAGCCCATTCCCGGCCCCTCCCAGCGCATTCCCAGTACAAACCAGTATAAACCAGTACAAACCAGTAACGGTGTAGAGCGCGGTGACGCCCAGCAGCGCCCCCACGGAGCCGTACAGGTCCCAGCCCAGCGCCTCCCAGTACAAACCAGTACAAACCAGTACAGCCCAGCCCATTCCCGGCCCCTCCCAGTGCATTCCCAGCCCAAACCAGTACAAACCAGTACAAACCAGTACAAACCAGTAACGGTGTAGAGCGCGGTGACGCCCAGCAGCGCCCCCACGGAGCCGTACAGGTCCCAGCCCAGCCCCTCCCAGTACAAACCAGTACAAACCAGTACAGCCCAGCCCATTCCCGGCCCCTCCCAGTCCAAACCAGTACAAACCAGTATAAACCAGTACAAACCAGTAACGGTGTAGAGCGCGGTGACGCCCAGCAGCGCCCCCACGGAGCCGTACAGGTCCCAGCCCAGTGCCTCCCAGTACAAACCAGTACAAACCAGTACAGCCCAGCCCATTCCCGGCCCCTCCCAGCGCATTCCCAGTACAAACCAGTATAAACCAGTACAAACCAGTAACGGTGTAGAGCGCGGTGACGCCCAGCAGCGCCCCCACGGAGCCGTACAGGTCCCAGCCCAGCGCCTCCCAGTACAAACCAGTACAAACCAGTACAGCCCAGCCCATTCCCGGCCCCTCCCAGCGCATTCCCAGTACAAACCAGTATAAACCAGTACAAACCAGTAACGGTGTAGAGCGCGGTGACGCCCAGCAGCGCCCCCACGGAGCCGTACAGGTCCCAGCCCAGCGCCTCCCGGATGAACAGAGCGCCCGAGTACATGTCCACCTGCGGGGGGGAACTGGTTTGTACTGGTTTGGACTGGTTTGGACTGGGAGGGACAAGGAGGGACTGGGAGGGACTGGGAGGGGACTGGGAATGGACTGGGATGGACTGGTTTGGACTGGGAGGGAACTGGGATAAACTGGGAGGGATCTGGGATGGACTGGGAGGGAACTGAGAGGGACTGGGATGGACTGGGTTATACTGGGATAGACTGGGAGTGGACTGGGAGTGGACTGGGAGGGACTGGGAGGGAACTGGGTTATACTGGGAGGGACTGGGAATGGACTAGGATGGACTGGGATAAACTGGGAGGGAATTGGGAGGGGCTGGGAGGGACTGGGATGAACTGGGATATACTGGGTTATACTGGGATAGACTGGGAATGGACTGGGAGTGGACTGGGTTATACTGGGAGGGACTGGGAATGGACTGGGATGGACTGGGAGGTGCTGGGAGGGAACTGGGTTATACTGGGAGGAAACTGGGAGGGACTGGGAGGGAACTGGGACAGACTGGAAGGGACTGGGATGAACTGGGATAGACTGGGATGGACTGGTTTGGACTGGGAGGGAACTGGGTTATACTGGGAGGGATCTGGGATGGACTGGGAGGGGATTGGGATGAACTGGGATATACTGGGTTATACTGGGACAGACTGGGAGTGGACTGGGAGGGACTGGGAGGGAACTGGGAGGGACTGGGATATACTGGTTTATACTGGGAATGGACTGGGAGGGGACTGGGATGGACTGGGAGGGACTGGGATATACTGGGTTATACTGGGAATGGACTGGGACGGACTGGGAGGGACTGGGAGGGAACTGGAATGAACTGGTTTATACTGGGTGGGCTGGGAATGGACTGCGAGGGGATACTGGTCTATACTGGTTTATACTGGGAGGGACTGGGAGGGGACTGGGGGGGTCCCTGTGGAATTGGAGTTCTCTCTCCGCTCCCAGTATAAACCAGTATAAACCAGTATAAACCAGTATAAACCAGTATAAACCAATAGAAACCAGTATAAACCAGTATAAACCAGTATGAACCAGTATGAACCAGTATAAACCAGTATAAACCAGTAAAAATTCATCCCAGTCCCTCCCAGTGCCTCCCAGTGCAAACCAGTACAAACCAGTATAACCAGTGCCCTCCCGGCCCCAAACCAGTCCAAACCAGTACAAACCAGTATAAACCAGTATAAACCAGTCCAAACCAGTCCAAACCAGTCCAAACCAGTACAAACCAGTATAAACCAGTACCGAGATCTTGGTGCTGACGTAGAGCCCCAGGGACAGCAGCGCCTGGTAGAGCCGGATCCGCTCCCAGTGCAAACCAGTACAAACCAGTATAACCCAGTGCCCTCCCGGCCCCAAACCAGTGCAAACCAGTCCAAACCAGTATAAACCAGTATAAACCAGTATAAACCGGTAAAAATTCATCCCAGTCCCTCCCAGTGCCTCCCAGTGCAAACCAGTACAAACCAGTATGACCCAGTGCCCTCCCGGCCCCAAACCAGTCCAAACCAGTCCAAACCAGTCCAAACCAGTACAAACCAGTATAAACCAGTACCGAGATCTTGGTGCTGACGTAGAGCCCCAGGGACAGCAGCGCCAGGTAGAGCCGGATCCGCCCCCAGTGCAAACCAGTACAAACCAGTATAACCCAGTGCCCTCCTGGACCCAAACCAGTCCAAACCAGTCCAAACCAGTACAAACCAGTAGAAACCAGTATAAACCAGTCCAAACCAGTATAAACCAGTTTAAACCAGTAAAAATTCATCCCAGTCCCTCCCAGTGCCTCCCAGTGCAAACCAGTACAAACCAGTATAACCCAGTGCCCTCCCGGCCCCAAACCAGTCCAAACCAGTCCAAACCAGTCCAAACCAGTCCAAACCAGTACAAACCAGTACAAACCAGTATAAACCAGTACCGAGATCTTGGTGCTGACGTAGAGCCCCAGGGACAGCAGCGCCAGGTAGAGCCGGATCCGCTCCCAGTGCAAACCAGTACAAACCAGTATAACCCAGTGCCCTCCCGGCCCCAAACCAGTCCAAACCAGTCCAAACCAGTACAAACCAGTATAAACCAGTACCGAGATCTTGGTGCTGACGTAGAGGCCCAGGGACAGCAGCGCCAGGTAGAGCCGGATCCGCTCCCAGTGCAAACCAGTACAAACCAGTATAACCCAGTGCCCTCCCGGCCCCAAACCAGTCCAAACCAGTCCAAACCAGTACAAACCAGTATAAACCAGTACCGAGATCTTGGTGCTGACGTAGAGGCCCAGGGACAGCAGTGCCAGGTAGAGCCGGATCCGCCCCCCCCCGAAGCGCCGGCCCAGGTACTCGGGCATGGTGCTCACCTGGACACGCCCACTTTAGGCCACGCCCACTTTAGGCCACGCCCACTGAGCGCACCTGGGCGCGACCACGATCGCCCCCAGGCCACGCCCCGTTTGGGGTAAGCCACGCCCCTTGCCGGTTCATTCCCAGTTCATCCCAGGATAAAGCAGTTCATCCCAGTCCCATCCCAGTTCATCCCAGTATAACCCAGTCCATTCCCAGTTCATCCCAGTCCCTCCCAGTATAAACCAGTCCATTCACAGTTCATCCCAGTATAACCCAGTCCATTCCCAGTTCATCCCAGTTCATCCCAGTTTATCCCAGTCCATTCCCAGTTCATCCCAATCGATCCCAGTCCATTCCCAGTTCCCTCCCAGTATAAACCAGTTCATCCCAGTCCCTCCCACTATAAACCAGTCCCTCCCAGTTCATCCCAGTCCCTCCCAGTATAACCCAGTCCATTCCCAGTTCATCCCAGTCCCTCCCAGTCCATTCCCAGTTCCCTCCCAGTATAAACCAGTTCATCCCAGTCCCTACCAGTATAAACCAGTATAACCCAGCATATCCCAGTCCCTTCCAGTCCCTCCCAGTCCCTCCCAGTATATCCCAGTCCCTCCCAGTATATCCCAGTATCCCCCAATCCCCTCCCAGTTAATCCCAGTCCCTCCCAGTCCATCCCAGTCCCTCCCAGTATAAACCAGTACAACCCAGTCCCTCCCAGTATAAACCAGTCCATTGCCAGTTCCCTCCCAGTATAAACCAGTTTAACCCAGGCCCTCCCAGTATATCCCAGTCCATCCCAGTCCATTCCCAGTTCCCTCCCAGTATAACCCAGTCCATTCCCAGTTCATCCCAGTGCTCCCAGTCCCTCCCAGTATATCCCAGTTCCCTCCCAGTCCCTCCCAGTCCCTCCCAGTCCTCCCAGTCCCTCCCAGTATAAACCAGTCCAAACCAGTCCCTCCCAGTTCTTTCCCAGTCCCTCCCAGTCCCCTCCCAGTATAAACCAGTATAACCCAGTCCATCCCAGTAAATCCCAGTCCCCCCCAGTATAAACCAGTCCCTCCCAGTTTGTCCCAGTCCATCCCAGTTCCCTCTGAGCTCACTCTGAGTCCCTCCCAGTATAACCCAGTCCATTTCCAGTTCCTTCCCAGTATAGACCAGTATAACCCAGTCCATCCCAGTCTGTCCGAGTCCAAACCAGTCCATCCCAGTTCCATCCCAGTTCCCTCCCAGTCCCTCCCAGTCCCTCCCAGTCCCCTCCCAGTCCATTCCCAGTTCCCTCCCAGTATAAACCAGTGTAAACCAGTTCCATCCCAGTCTGTCCCAGTATAACCCAGTTCATCCCAGTCCCTCCCAGTATCCCCCAATCCCTCCCAGTATAAACCAGTATAACCCAGCATATCCCAGTCCATTCCCAGTATCCCCCAGTCCCCTCCCAGTCCCTCCCAGTCCCTCCCAGTCCCTCCCAGTATAACCCAGTCCATTCCCAGTTCATCCCAGTCCCTCCCAGTATAAACCAGTCCATTCCCAGTTCATCCCAGTATAACCCAGTCCATTCCCAGTTCATCCCAATCCATCCCAGTCCATTCCCAGTTCCCTCCCAGTATAAACCAGTTCATCCCAGTCCCTACCAGTATAAACCAGTATAACCCAGCATATCCCAGTTCCCTCCCAGTCCATCCCAGTCCCTCCCAGTATAACCCAGTCCATCCCAGTTTGATCCCAGTCCCTCCCAGTATAAACCAGTATAACCCAGCATATCCCAGTCCCTCCCAGTCCCTCCCAGTTCCCTCCCAGTCCCTCCCAGTTCCTTCCCAGTCCCTCCCAGTTCATCCCAGTTCCCTCCCAGTATAAACCAGTCCCCTCCCAGTTCATTCCCAGTCTGTCCCAGTCCAAACCAGTTCATCCCAATCCCCTCCCAGTCCCTCCCAGTCCCTCCCAGTCCCCTCCCAGTATATCCCAGTTCCCTCTCAGTCCCTCCCAGTCCCTCCCAGTTCCCTCCCAGTCCCTCCCAGTTCCCTCCCAGTCCCTCCCAGTCCCTCCCAGTTCCCTCCCAGTCCCTCCCAGTTCATCCCAGTCCCTCCCAGTTCATCCCAGTCCCTCCCAGTCCATCCCAATCCCTCCCAGTCCCTCCCAGTCCCTCCCAGTCCCCCCCAGTCCCTCCCAGTCCCTCCCAGTATATCCCAGTCCATTCCCAGTTCCCTCCCAGTCCCTCCCAGTATCCCCCAGTCCCTCCCAGTCCAAACCAGTCCCTCCCAGTCCCTCCCAGTATATCCCAGTCCATTCCCAGTTCCCTCCCAGTCCCTCCCAGTCCCTCCCAGTCCCCTCCCCGTCCATTCCCAGTTCCCTCCCAGTCCCTCCCAGTTCCCTCCCAGTTCCCTCCCAGTCCCTCCCAGTCCCTCCCAGTCCCTCCCAGTATATCCCAGTCCCTCCCAGTCCCTCCCAGTCCCTCCCAGTCCCTCCCAGTCCCTCCCAGTCCCTCCCAGTATATCCCAGTATATCCCAGTTCCCTCCCAGTCCCTCCCAGTCCCTCCCAGTATATCCCAGTCCCTCCCAGTCCCTCCCAGTCCCTCCCAGTCCCTCCCAGTATATCCCAGTATATCCCAGTTCCCTCCCAGTCCCTCCCAGTCCCTCCCAGTCCATCCCAGTCCCTCCCAGTATATCCCAGTCCCTCCCAGTATATCCCAGTATATCCCAGTATATCCCAGTCCCCCCAGTCTCACCCCGGCTCTCAGGTAGATGGGTACGAACACCCAGCCCAGCAGCAGCACGATGAACATGCCCTGGGGGGAGGGGCTTGTCGCGATAGGGGCGGGGCCACCTGGCCATGGGGGCGGGGCCAAGGCCTCGCTATGGGGGCGGGGCCACCTCACCATGGGGGCGGGGCCACCTCGCTATGGGGGCGGGGCCACCTCGCTATGGGGGCGGGGCCAAGGCCTCGCCCTGGGGGCGGGGCCACCTCGCTATGGGGGTGGGGCCACCTCGCCATGGGGGCGGGGCCACATCGCCTTGGGGGCGGGGCCAAGGCCCCACCAGGGGGCGCCGTTCTATCGCGATAGGGCGGTGGGGGGCGGGGATATCGCGATAGAGCCACCGGGGGGCGCTGTTATATCGCGATAGAACCGCTGGGGGAGCTGTTAGGGGCTGCACTATCGCGATAGAACCACTGGCGGGAGCTGTTAGGGGCTGCAGTATCGCGATAGAACCAGCGGGGGGCGCTGTTAGGGGCCGCAATATCGCGATAGAACCAGCTGGGGGAGCTCTTAGGAGCCGCGATATCGCGATAGAACCAGCGGGGGGAGCTGTTAGGGGCTGCAATATCGCGATAGAACCAGCAGGGGGAGCTGTTAGGGGCAGCAATATCGCGATAGAACCAGCAGGGGGAACTGTTAGGGGCAGCAATATCGCGATAGAACCACTGGGGGGCGCTGTTAGGGGCTGCAATATCGTGATAGAAGCAGCGGGGGGAGCTGTTAGGGGCCCCAATATCGCGATAGAACCACTGAGGGGAGCTCTTAGGGGCTGCAATATCACGATAGAACCAGTGGGGGGGGTGCGATAGTGCGATATCCCGCGATATGCCGCGATATGTCGCGATATGCTGCGATATATCGCGATATATCATGATATATCGCGGCCTATCGCGACATATCGCGACATATCGCGGCCTCTCGGCACTCACGCTCCACTCGAATCCTCCCACGGCGATGCCGCCGGCCGCGCCCGTCCCCGCCAGCCCCACGAAGTGCCCGGAGCCGATGTTGCTGGCGAAGAGCGACGCCCCCACCTGGGGGGAGGGACAGGTGACCCCCGGGTGGTCATGTGACCCCAGAGTGACCCCCCCAGGTGACCACAAGGTTGATCACGTGACCCAGAAATGACCCCAGGTGACCTCAGAGTGACCCCCAGGTGACCCCAACGTGACCCTGGGAGCCCCCCAAGGTGACAACCAGGTGGTCATGTGACCCCAAAGTGACACCCCAGGTGACCCCAAGGTGATCACGTGACCCCAAAGTGACCCAAAAATGACCCCAGGTGACCTCAAAGTGACCCCCAGTTGGTCATGTGACCCCAAAGTGACGCCAAAGCGACCCCAAAGTGACCCCAAGGTGATCACGTGACCCAAAAATGACCCCAGGTGACCTCAAAGTGACCCCCAGGTGGTCATGTGACCACAAAGTGACCCAAAAATGACCCCAATGTTGATCACGTGACCCAGAAATGACCCCAGGTGACTCCCAGGTGACCCCAAGGTTGACCACAAGATCCCAAAGTGACCCCAGGTGACCCCCAGGTGGTCATGTGACCCCAAAGTGACCCAGAAATGACCCCAGGTGACCTGAAAGTGACCCCCAGGTGGTCATGTGACCCCAAAGTGACCCCAGAGTGACCCCCAGGTGACCCCAGAGTGACCCCCAGGTGACCCCCAGGTGGTCACGTGACCCCAAAGTGACCCCAAAGTGACCCCCAGGTGACCCCAAGGTTGATCACGTGACCCCAAAGTGACCCCCAGGTGACCCCAGGTTGATCACATGACCCAGAAATGACCCTCAGGTAACCCCACAACCCCCCCAGTACAAACCAGTAGAAACCAGTTTGACCCCTGAGTGACCCCACGGTGACCCCACAATTACCAGTTCAAACCAGTTCAAACCAGTCCCTCCCAGTATAACCCAGTATAACCCAGTATAGCCCAGTATAACCCAGTATAACCCAGTATAGCCCAGTATAACCCAGTATAACCCAGTATAGCCCAGTATAACCCAGTATAGCCCAGTATAACCCAGTATAACCCAGTATAACCCAGTAAAACCCAGTATAACCCAGTATAGCCCAGTATAGCCCAGTATAACCCAGTATAACCCAGTATAACCCAGTATAACCCAGTATAGCCCAGTATAGCCCAGTATAACCCAGTATAACCCAGTATAACCCAGTATAACCCAGTATAACCCAGTAAAACCCAGTATAACCCAGTATAGCCCAGTATAACCCAGTATAACCCAGTATAACCCAGTATAGCCCAGTATAACCCAGTATAACCCAGTATAACCCAGTATAACCCAGTATAGCCCAGTATAACCCAGTATAACCCAGTATAGCCCAGTATAACCCAGTATAACCCAGTATAACCCAGTATAGCCCAGTATAACCCAGTCCCTCCCAGTATAACCCAGTATAACCCAGTATAGCCCAGTATAGCCCAGTATAACCCAGTATAACCCAGTATAACCCAGTATAGCCCAGTATAACCCAGTATAGCCCAGTATAGCCCAGTATAGCCCAGTATAGCCCAGTATAACCCAGTATAACCCAGTATAGCCCAGTATAGCCCAGTATAACCCAGTATAACCCAGTATAACCCAGTATAGCCCAGTATAACCCAGTATAACCCAGTATAACCCAGTATAACCCAGTATAACCCAGTATAACCCAGTATAGCCCAGTATAACCCAGTATAGCCCAGTATAACCCAGTATAGCCCAGTATAACCCAGTATAGCCCAGTATAACCCAGTATAGCCCAGTCCCTCCCACTATAACCCAGTATAACCCAGTATAGCCCAGTATAGCCCAGTATAACCCAGTCCCTCCCAGTATAGCCCAGTATAACCCAGTATAACCCAGTATAGCCCAGTATAACCCAGTATAACCCAGTATAACCCAGTATAACGCAGTCCCTCCCAGTATAACCCAGTATAACCCAGTATAACCCAGTATAACCCAGTATAGCCCAGTCCCTCCCAGTATAACCCAGTATAACCCAGTATAGCCCAGTATAACCCAGTATAACCCAGTATAACCCAGTATAACCCAGTATAGCCCAGTATAACCCAGTATAACCCAGTATAACCCAGTATAACCCAGTATAACCCAGTATAACCCAGTATAACCCAGTATATCCCAGTATAACCCAGTATAACCCAGTATAGCCCAGTATAACCCAGTATAACCCAGTATAGCCCAGTATAACCCAGTATAACCCAGTATAGCCCAGTATAACCCAGTATAACCCAGTATAACCCAGTATAACCCAGTATAACCCAGTATAGCCCAGTATAACCCAGTATAGCCCAGTATAACCCAGTATAGCCCAGTCCCTCCCAGTATAACCCAGTATAACCCAGTATAACCCAGTATAACCCAGTCCCTCCCAGTATAACCCAGTATAGCCCAGTATAACCCAGTATAACCCAGTATAACCCAGTATAACCCAGTATAACCCAGTATAACCCAGTATAGCCCAGTATAACCCAGTATAACCCAGTATAACCCAGTATAACCCAGTATAACCCAGTATAACCCAGTATAGCCCAGTATAGCCCAGTATAACCCAGTATAACCCAGTATAGCCCAGTATAGCCCAGTATAGCCCAGTATAACCCAGTATAGCCCAGTATAACCCAGTATAACCCAGTATAGCCCAGTATAGCCCAGTATAGCCCAGTATAACCCAGTATACCCAGTATAACCCAGTATAACCCAGTATAGCCCAGTATAACCCAGTATAACCCAGTATGACCAGTTCAAACCAGTACAAACCATTTCAAACCAGTACAAACCAGTATAAGCCGTACAAACCAGTACAAACCAGTACAAACCATTTCAAACCAGTACAAACCAGTATAAGCCGTACAAACCAGTACAAACCAGTACAAACCATTTCAAACCAGTACAAACCAGTATAACCAGTGCAAACCAGTTCAAACCAGTACAAACCAGTTCAAACCAGTACAAACCAGTACAAACCAGTTCAAACCAGTACAAACCAGTACAAAAATCACGATCATCCCCCATTTTTAACCCTTTCATGCCCTCCCAGTCCCTCCCAGTTGCTCCCAGTACAAACCAGTTCAATCCCAGGCCCCTCCCAGTCCCTCCCAGTCCCTCCCAGTCCAAACCAGTACAAACCAGTATAAACCAGTACAAACCAGTCCGGCACTCACCGGGGCCCAGCTCATGCTGCGTCCGGCCAGGAAATACCCGGAGAGGCTCCGCCCACCGCGCCTGCGCAGGGACTGCGACCAGTACAGACCAGTAGGGACCAGTACGGACCAGTATGGACCAGTACAGACCAGTATGGACCAGTACGGACCAGTATGGACCAGTACGGACCAGTATGGACCAGTATGGACCGGTATGGACCAGTATGGACCAGTACGGAGCAGTATGGACCAGTACAGACCAGTATGGACCAGTACGGACCAGTACTGACCAGTATGGACCAGTATGGACCAGTACAGACCAGTATGGACCAGTACGGAGCAGTACGGACCAGTATGGACCAGTATGGACCAGTACGGACCAGTGTGGACCAGTATGGACCAGTACAGACCAGTACGGACCAGTATGGACCAGTACGGACCAGTACGGACCAGTATGGACCAGTATGGACCAGTACGGACCAGTATGGACCAGTATGGACCAGTACGGACCAGTACGAACCAGTATAAACCAGTATGGACCAGTATGGACCAGTATGGACCAGTACGGACCAGTACGAACCAGTATAAACCAGTATGGACCAGTATGGACCAGTATGGACCAGTACGGACCAGTACGAACCAGTATAAACCAGTATGGACCAGTATGGACCAGTATGGACCGGCATAGACCAGTACGGACCAGTACGGACCAGTACAGACCAGTACGGACCAGTATGGACCAGTATGGACCAGTATAAACCAGTATGGACCAGTACAGACCAGTATGGACCAGTACGGACCAGTATGGACCAGTATGGACCAGTATGGACCAGTATGGAGCAGTACAGACCGGTGTGGACCGGTATGGACCAGTATGGACCAGTATGGACCAGTACGGACCAGTACAGACCAGTATGGACCAGTACGGACCAGTATGGACCAGTATAAACAAGTACGGACCAGTACAGACCAGCATGGACTGGTACAGACCAGTATAAACCAGTATGGACCAGTATGGACCGGTATAGACCAGTATAAACCACTATGGACCAGTACGGACCAGTATGGACCAGTATGGACCGGCATAGACCAGTATAAACCAGTATGGATCAGTACGGACCAGTATAAACCAGTATAAACCAGTATGGACCGGTTGAACACAGATTTTTGGGCTGAATTCTCAGGACTTGGGGGATTTTGGGGGTGAATTTTTGGGGTGAATTCTCAGCATTTTGGGGTTTTCAAGGGCGGATTTTTGGGGTGAATTTTTGGGGTGAATTTCCAGGATTTTGGGGTTTTTGGGATGATTTTTTGGGGTGAATTCTCCGGATTTTGGGGGTGAATTTTTGTGGTGAATTCTCAGGATTTTGGGGTTTTTTGGGATGAATTTTTGGGGTGAATTCTCAGCATTTGGGGTTTTTTGGGGGTGAATTTTTAGGGTGAATTCTCAGGATTTTGGGGTATTTAGGGTGAATTTTCGGGGTGAATTCTCGGGATTTTGGGGTTTTTAGGAGTGAATTTTTGGGGTGAATTTTCAGGTTTTTGGGGTTTTTAGGGGTGAATTTTTTGTGGATTTTTTGGGGTGAATTTTCAGGATTTGGGGGATTTTGGGGTTGGATTTTCAGGGATGATTTTTTGGGGTGAATTTTCAGGATTTTGGGGGTGGATTTCCGGGGTGAATTCTCGTGATTTTTAGGATGGATTTTTGGGGTGAATCCTCGGGATTTTGGGATTTTTAGGGGTGAATTTTTGGGGTGAATTGTCAGGATTTTGGGTTTTTTGGTGGATTTTTTTGTGGATTTTTGGGGTGAATTCTTGGGGTGAATTCTCAGGATTTGGGGGATTTTGGGATGATTTTTTTTGGGTGAATTCTCAGGATTTTGGGGTTTTTAGGGGTGGATTTTTGGGGTGAATTCTCAGCATTTTGGGGTTTTTAGGGGTGGATTTTTTGGGGTGAATCCCCGCGATTTTGGGGTTTTTGGGGGTGAATTTTTGGGGTGAATTCTCCGGATTTTGGGGGTGAATTTTTGGGGTGGATTTCCAGGATTTTGGGGGTTTTAGGGGTGGATTTTTGGCGTGAATTCTCAGAATTTCGGGGTTTTTAGGGTCGATTTTTTGGGGTGAATTCTCAGGATTTTGGGGGTTTTTGGGGTGAATTTTTTGGGTGGATTTCCAGGATTTTGAGGTTTTTAGGGGTGATTTTTTGGGGTGAATTCTCGGGATTTTGGGGGTTTTGGGATGAATTTTTGGGGTCAATTTTCAGGATTTCGAGGTTTTTAGGGGTCAATTTTCAGGATTTTGAGGTTTTTTAGGGGTGGATTTTCGGGGTGACTCCTCGCGATTTCGGGGTTTTTTCGGGGTGGATTTTTAGGATGATTTTTTGGGGTGAATTCTCAGGATTTTGGGGTTTTTAGGGGTGAATTTTTGGGGTGAATTTTCAGGTTTTTCGGGATGATTTTTTGGGGTGAATCCTGGCGATTTTGGGGTTTTTAGGGGTGAATTTTCGGGGTGAATTCTCGTGATTTTCAGGATGGATTTTTGGGGTGAATCCTGGCGATTTTGGGGTTTTTAGGGGTGAGTTTTCGGGGTGAATTCTCGTGATTTTGGGGTTTTTAGGGGTGGATTTTCGGGGTGAATTCTCGGATTTTGGGGTTTTTAGGAGTGAATTTTTGGGGTGAATTTTCAGGTTTTTGGGTTTTTAGGGGTGAATATTTTGTGGATTTTTTGGGGTGAATTTTCAGGATTTTGGGGATTTTTGGGGTGAATTTTCAGGGATGATTTTTTGGGGTGAATCCTGGCGATTTTGGGGTTTTTAGGGTGAATTTTCGGGGTGAATTCTCAGGATTTTGGGGATTTTTAGGAGTGAATTTTTGGGGTGAATTCTCAGGATTTTGGGTTTCTTCGGGGATGATTTTCGGGGATGATTTTTTGGGGTGAATCCTCGCGATTTCGGGGTTTTTTCGGGCTGGATTTTTGGGGTGAATTCTCGCGATTTTCAGGATGGATTTTTGGGGTGAATCCTGGCGATTTTGGGGTTTTTAGGGGTGGATTTTCGGGGTGAATTCTCAGGATTTTGGGGTTTTTAGGGGTGAATTTTTTGTGGATTTTTTGGGGTGAATTTTCAGGATTTTGGGGGTTTTAAGGGTGAATTTTCAGGGGTGAATTTTTGGGGTGAATTCTCGCGATTTTGGGGTTTTTAGGGTGGATTTTCGGGGTGAATTTTCAGGATTTGGGGGTTTTTAGGGATGAATTTTTTTGGGGAATTTTTCGGGTGAATTCTCAGGATTTTGGGCGGTTTTGGGATGAATTTTTGGGGTCAATCTTCAGGATTTCGAGGTTTTTAGGGGTCAATTTTCAGGATTTTGGGGTTTTTAGGGGTGGATTTTCGGGGTGAATTCTGGTGATTTTCAGGATGGATTTTTGGGGTGAATCCGGTCGATTTTGGGGTTTTTTAGGGGTGAATTTTTAGGATGGATTTTTGGGGTGAATCCTGTCGATTTTGGGTTTTTTTTGGGTGTTTTCCTTACCCAGAGCCCCACGGCCATGACGAGCAGGAAATACCCCCCGATCACCCCCAGGTCCAGCGGAGCCGCGCCCGGAGCCGCCATCCCCTCCCCCACCCCGCTGCCGCCCCTCCCCCACCCCCGGTTTGCGGCTAAATCCCCCCCGCTGCCCCTCCCCCACCCCATAGCCCCGCCCCCATCCCGTTAAATCCCCTCCCCCACCCTCAAATCCCCTCCCCCACCCTCCTAGACCCCCTCAAATCCCCTCCCCCACCCTCCTAAACGTCCTCCAATCCCCTCCCCCACCCATAGCCCCTCCTAAACCCCTCCTAAACCCCCCCTGCAGCCGCTCCCCCACCCCATAGCCCCTCCCCCACCCCCTCAAATCCCCTCCCCCACCCTCCAAGACCCCCTCAAATCCCCTCCCCCACCTCCAAATCCCCTCCCCCACCCCTTCAAATCCCCTCCGCCACCCTCAAATCCCCTCCCCCACCCTTCTAAACCCCCCCGCAGCCCCTCCCCCACCCCATAGCCCCTCCCCCACCCCTTTAAATCCCCTCCCCCACCCCGCTGCCGCCCCTCCCCCACCCCCGGTTTGCAGCTAAATCCCCCCCGCTGCCCCTCCCCCACCCCATAGCCCCGCCCCCAACCCTCAAATCCCCTCCCCCACCCTCAAATCCCCTCCCCCACCCTCCTAAACCTCCTCCAATCCCCTCCCCCACCCCGTTAAATCCCCTCCCCCACCCAAATCCCCTCCCCCACCCCATAGCCCCTCCCCCTCTCCCACAAATCCCCTCCCCCACCCCCCCGATGCCCCTCCCCCACCCCATAGCCCCGCCCCATCCCTCAAATCCCCTCCCCCACCCTCCTAAACCCCCTCCAATCCCCTCCCCAACCCCCAAATCCCCTCCCCCACCTCTAAACCCCGCCCCCACCCCTCAAATCCCCTCCCCCACCCCATAGCCCCTCCCCCACCCCTCAAATCCCCTCCCCCACCCTCCTAGACCCCCTCAAATCCCCTCCCCCACCTCTCAAATCCCCTCCCCCATCCCATAGCCCCTCCCCCACCCCCCCAAATCCCCTCCCCCACCCCTCAAATCCCCTCCCCCACCCTTTACCCCCTACCAAGCCCCTCCCCCACCCTCTCAAAGTCCATTCCCAGCCCCTCCCCCGCCCTTCCAGCCCCTCCCCCACCCCCAAGCTGCTCCTAAACCCCCTCCCCCACCCCCCGATCCCCTCCCCCACACTCCACAGCCCCTCCCCCACCCCCGATCCCCTCCCCCACCCTCTCAAAGTCCTTCCCCAGCCCCTCCCCCAACCCCAAATCCCCTCCCCCACCCCCGGAACCCCTTCCCCCACCCTGCGCCCCTCCCCCACCCCCCCCAGTCCTTTCCCCAGCCCCTCCCCCACCCCAAATCCCCTCCCCCACCCCCTCAAATCCCCTCCCCCACCCCCTGAACCATTCCCAGCCCCTCCCCCACCCCGAAATCTCCTCCCCCACCCTCGAACCCCACCCAGCCCCTCCCCCACCCTCCCAATCCCCCTCCCCCACTCCCAGCCCCTCCCCCACCCCCTCCCCGCCCCTCCCCCACCCCCGAACACGGCCAAGCCCCTCCCCCACCCTCTAAAGCCCCAAAATTGGGCGGAAATTCTGCCCCAAAATCCCCAAAATCCCCAAATTTGGGGTCAAACCACCCCAAAATCCCCCCAAAATCCCCAAATTCTGTTTCCAAATCCCACCCAAACCACCCCAAAACCCCCAAATTTTGGAGTTAAAACCACCCCAAAATCCCCAAATTCGGGATCAAACCACCCCAAACCTCCCCAGAAACCCCAAATTTGGGCTGAACTCCCCCAAAAATCCACAAAATTTGGGATCAAACCACCCCAAAAACCCCCAAATCCCAAAATTTGGGGTCAAATGACCCCAAAACCCCCAAATTTTGGGGTTAAAACACCCCAACCTCCCCCAAACCACCCCAAAATCCCCAAATTTGGGGTCAAACCACCCCAAAACCCCCAAAATCCCCAAAATCTCCAAACTGCCCCAAACTGCCCCAAAATCCCCAAATCCCCCAAAATCCCCAAAATCCCCAAATCCCCCAAAATCCCCCAAAATCCCCAAATCCCCCAAAATCCCCAAACTGCCCCAAAATCCCCAAATCCCCCAAAATCCCCAAATTGCCCCAAAATCCCCAAATCCCCCAAAATCCCCAAATTGCCCCAAAATCCCCAAATCCCCCAAAATCCCCAAATCCCCCAAAATCCCCAAAATCCCCCAAAATCCCCAAACTGCCCCAAAATCCCCAAATCCCCCAAAATCCCCAAATCCCCCAAAATCCCCAAACTGCCCCAAAATCCCCAAATCCCCCAAAAATCCCCAAATTGCCCCAAAATCCCCAAATCCCCCAAAATCCCCAAATCCCCCAAAATCCCCAAATCCCCCAAAATCCCCAAATCCCCCTAAATCCCCAAACTGCCCCAAAATCCCCAAAATCCCCAAACTGCCCCAAAATCCCCAAAGTGCCCCAAAATCCCCAAAATCCCCCAAATCCCCCAAATCCCCCAAAATCCCCAAATCCCCCAAAATCCCCAAACTGCCCCAAAATCCCCAAATCCCCCAAAATCCCCAAACTGCCCCAAATTGCCCCAAAATCCCCAAATCCCCCAAAATCCCCAAATCCCCCAAAATCCCCAAATTGCCCCAAAATCCCCAAATCCCCCAAAATCCCCAAATTGCCCCAAAATCCCCAAATCCCCCAAAATCCCCAAATCCCCCAAAATCCCCAAAATCCCCCAAAATCCCCAAACTGCCCCAAAATCCCCAAATCCCCCAAAAATCCCCAAATTGCCCCAAAATCCCCAAATCCCCCAAAATCCCCAAATCCCCCAAAATCCCCAAATCCCCCAAAATCCCCAAATCCCCCAAAATCCCCAAACTGCCCCAAAATCCCCAAAATCCCCAAACTGCCCCAAAATCCCCAAAGTGCCCCAAAATCCCCAAAATCCCCCAAATCCCCCAAATCCCCCAAAATCCCCAAATCCCCCAAAATCCCCAAACTGCCCCAAAATCCCCAAATCCCCCAAAATCCCCAAACTGCCCCAAATTGCCCCAAAATCCCCAAATCCCCCAAAATCCCCAAATCCCCCAAAATCCCCAAATTGCCCAAAATCCCCAAAATCCCCAAACTGCCCCAAATTGCCCCAAAATCCCCAAATCCCCCAAAATCCCCAAATCCCCCAAAATCCCCAAATCCCCAAACTGCCCCAAAATCCCCAAATTTGGTGAAATCAAAATTCCGGAGCCGTTTTGGGTTCATCCGAGACCTTTTAATGCTGGGGGGAGGGGAGGGAGAGTGACCAGGGAGTGACCAATGAGTGACCACTGGGTGACCACTGGGTGACCAATGAGTGACCACTGAGTGACCACAGAGTGACCACTGAGTGACCAATGAGTGACCACTGAGTGACCACTGAGTGACCACTGAGTGACCACAGAGTGACCACTGAGTGACCACTGAGTGACCACTGAGTGACCACAGAGTGACCAATGAGTGACCAATGAGTGACCACTGAGTGACCACAGAGTGACCAATGAGTGACCACTGAGTGACCAATGAGTGACCACTGAGTGACCACTGAGTGACCACTGAGTGACCACAGAGTGACCAATGAGTGACCAATGAGTGACCACTGAGTGACCACAGAGTGACCAATGAGTGACCACTGAGTGACCAATGAGTGACCACTGAGTGACCACTGAGTGACCAATGAGTGACCACTGAGTGACCACTGAGTGACCACAGAGTGACCAATGAGTGACCAATGAGTGACCACTGAGTGACCACAGAGTGACCCCTGAGTGACCACTGAGTGACCAATGAGTGACCACTGAGTGACCACTGAGTGACCACTGAGTGACCAATGAGTGACCAATGAGTGACCAGGGAGTGACCACAGAGTGACCACAGGTTGGTCAGTGACCAGTGAGTGACCACCAAGTGACCACGGAGTGACCACAGAGTGACCATGGAGTGACTGCAGGGTGACCAAGGAGTGACCACTGAGTGACCACTGAGTGACCACAGGGTGGTCAGTGATGGTCAGCGAGTGACCACAGGGTGGTCAGCGTGAAGGGAGTGACCAGGGAGTGACCACAGGGTGGCCAGTGGTCAGTGATGGTCAGCGAGTGACCACAGGGTGGTCAGCGTGCAGGGAGTGACCAGGGAGTGACCACAGGGTGGCCAGTGGTCAGCGGTGGTCAGCAGCTGGACAGAGGCCAGAGGGTGGCCGGGGGTCAGTGGATGGTCAGCAGATGGCCGGAGTGTGGCCACCAGCTGGTCAGTGGTCAGTGGGTGGTCAGTGGGTGGTCAGTGGGTGGTCAGTGGGTGGTCAGTGGGTGTCCAGCAGTGGTCAGTGGATGGTCAGTGGGTGGTCAGTGGGTGTCCAGCCGATGTCCAGCAGTGGTCAGTGGATGTCCAGCAGATGACCAATGGTCACTAGGCGTGGTTGGAGGGTGGTCAGTGGATGTCCAGCAGGTGTCCAGCAGTGGTCAGTGGGTGTCCAGCAGTGGTCAGTGGATGGTCAGTGGGTGGTCAGTGGATGTCCAGCAGTGGTCAGTAGATGGTCAGTGGATGTCCAGCCGATGACCAGTGGTCAGTAGGCGTGGTTGGAGGGTGGTCAGTAGATGGTCAGTGATGTCCAGCAGTGGTCAGTGGGTGTCCAGCCGATGTCCAGCAGATGATCAGCGATGACCAGCGGTCAGTGGTCAGTAGGCATGGTTGGTGGGTGGTCAGTGGGTGTCCAGCAGATGTCCAGCAGTGGTCAGCGATGACCAGCGGTCAGTAGGCGTGGTTGGAGGGTGGTCAGCAGGTGGTCAGTGGATGGTCAGTGGGTGTCCAGCAGTGGTCAGTGGATGTCCAGCAGTGTCCAGCAGGTGTCCAGCCGATGTCCAGCAGTGACCAGCCGATGGTCAGAGGTCAGTAGGCGTGGTTGGAGCGTGGTCAGCAGTGTCCAGCAGGTGTCCACCAGTGGTCAGTGGGTGTCCAGCAGATGTCCAGCGGATTTCCAGCAGTGGTCAGTGGATGTCCAGCAGTGTCCAGCAGTGTCCAGCAGGTGTCCAGGAGTGGTCAGTGGTCAGTAGGCGTGGTTGGAGGGTGGTCAGTGGATGGTCAGTGGATGTCCAGCAGGTGTCCAGCAGTGGTCAGTGGATGTCCAGTGGATGTCCAGTGGATGTCCAGCCGATGTCCAGCAGTGGTCAGCGATGACCAGTGGTCAGTAGGCGTGGTTGGAGGGTGGTCAGTGGATGGTCAGTGGGTGTCCAGCCGATGTCCAGCAGATGACCAGTGGTCAGTAGGCGTGGTTGGAGGGTGGTCAGCAGGTGGTCAGTGGATGTCCAGCGGATGTCCAGCAGTGGTCAGTGGATGGTCAGTGGATGGTCAGTGGGTGTCCAGCCGATGTCCAGCCGATGTCCAGCAGATGACCAGCAGTGACCAGCAGTGACCAGCGGTCAGTAGGCGTGGTTGGAGGGTGGTCAGTGGATGGTCAGTGGGTGTCCAGCAGATGTCCAGCAGATGTCCAGCAGATGACCAGCGGTCAGTAGGCATGGTTGGAGGGTGGTCAGTAGATGGTCAGTGGATGTCCAGCAGTGGTCAGTGGATGGTCAGTGGGTGTCCAGCAGATGACCAGCAGTGACCAGCAGTGACCAGCGGTCAGTAGGCGTGGTTGGACACGAACAGGGACTCGCTGGCCGCCGCCCCCGCGGTGCCGCTGGGGGTGTACTTACCCTGGCAGGCCAGGGAGTTGGCCTGGGGACAGAGGGGACATCAGGGGACAGCAGGGACAGGGGGGACAGTGGGGACAGTGGGGACATGGGGGACATTGGGGACACTGGGGACAGCAGGGACATCGGGGACAGTGGGGACAGTGGGGACATGGGGGACATTGGGGACATTGGGGACACTGGGGACATTGGGGACACTGGGGACATTCTCTCCATGGTCAACCCAACCCAACCAACGCCCAACACCCCTCAATGTCCCCAAGTCCCCTCAATGTCCCCAAGTCCCCTCAATGTCCCCAAGTCCTCAGTCGTGTCCTCAAGGTGTCCCCAATGTCCCCAGAGTGTCCCCAATGTCCCCAAGACCCCAAATGTCCCCAAACGTCCCCACTCACCCTCTGAACCCCCCTCAGATGTGGCTCCACCTCTCCATGGCCGACCCAACCCAAGGAACACCCAACGTCCCCAATGTCCCCAATGTCCCCAATGTCCCCAATGTCCCCAACGTCCCCAATGTCCCCAATGTCCCCAATGTCCCCACAGTGTCCCCAAGGTGTCCCCAAGGTGTCCCCAAGACCCCAAACATCCCCACCTCACCCTCCAAACCCCCCTCAGATGTGGCTCCACCTCTCCATGGCCGACCCAACCCAACCAACGCCCAACACCCCTCGTGTCCCCAAGACCCCTCAATGTCCCCAAGGTGTCCCCACAGTGTCCTCAAGGTGTCCCCAATGTCCCCAAGACCCCAAACATCCCCATCTGAACCTCCAAACCCCCCTCAGATGTGGCTCCACCTCTCCATGGCCGACCCAACCCAACCAACGCCCAACACCCCTCGTGTCCCCACGCCCCCGGGGTGTCCTCAAGGTGTCCCCAAGGTGTCCCCAATGTCCCCAAGTGCCACCTACCAGGGCTCTCTTGACGTACTCCTCCTGGGCCGCCTTGGTGTTGTCCTTCTTGCCGCCCCAGGCCTTGAGGGCCGAGGCCTGCAGGGCGCGGCCGTAGGAGAAGGTCAGAGCCCAGGGCCGGGGCAGCGGGCAGCGGTTGATGGCGTTGAGGTTGATGGAGGCCTCCTCCTCGCTCTGACCCCCTGACAGGAACGTGATCCCTGAGGGGACACACAGGGGACATCAGTCTGGGGACACTGGGACAGTCTGGGGACAGCCAGATGGCTCAGGGACACGGGAATGGCACAGGGACACCGGGGACATGGGGACACTGGAGACACTGGGGACAGCGGTTGATGGCGTTGAGGTTGATGGAGGCCTCCTCCTCACTCTGCCCCCCTGACAGGAACGTGATCCCTGAGGGGACAGTGAGGGGACAGTGAGGGGACAGCCTGGGGACAGCCAGATAGCCCAGACACAGCTCAGGGACATGGGAATGGCACAGGGACACCGGGGACATGGGGACATGGGGACATGGGGACAGCGGTTGGTGGCGTTGAGGTTCAGGGAGGCTCCTCCTCACTCTGCCCCCCTGACAGGAACGTGATCCCTGAGGGGACACACAGGGGACATCAGTCTGGGGACACTGGGACAGTCTGGGGACACTCAGATGGCACACGGACACGGGAATGGCACAGGGACATGGGGACACTGGGGACAGCGGGGACAGCGGTTGGTGGCGTTGAGGTTCAGGGAGGCTCCTCCTTGCTCTGCCCCCCTGACAGGAACGTGATCCCTGAGGGGACAATGTGACATCACTGTGACATCAGTCTGGGGACAGCCAGATGGCACAGGGACACGGGAATGGCACAGGGACACCGGGGACACTGGGGACAGTGGTTGATGGCGTTGAGGTTCAGAGAGGCTCCTCCTCGCTCTGAGCCCTGACAGGAACGTGATCCCTGAGGGGACAATGTGACATCACTGTGACATCAGTCTGGGGACAGCCAGATGGCTCAGGGACACGGGAATGGCACAGGGACACTGGGGACATGGGGACATGGGGACAGCGGTTGATGGCGTTGAGGTTCAGGGAGGCTCCTCCTCGCTCTGACCCCCTGACAGGAACGTGATCCCTGAGGGGACAGTGAGGGGACAGTGAGGGGACAGCCTGGGGACAGCCAGATAGCCCAGACACAGCTCAGGGACACCGGGGACATGGGGACATGGGGACATGGGGACAGCGGTTGATGGCGTTGAGGTTCAGAGAGGCTCCTCCTCGCTCTGACCCCCGACAGGAACGTGATCCCTGAGGGGACAGAGAGGGGACATCATCAGGACAGCCTGGGGACAGTCACATAGCCCAGACACAGCTCAGGGACACCGGGGACATGGGGACACTGGGGACAGCGGTTGGTGGCGTTGAGGTTCAGGGAGGCTCCTCCTCGCTCTGCCCCCCTGACAGGAACGTGATCCCTGAGGGGACAGTGAGGGGACACTGTGACATCACTGTGACATCAGTCTGGGGACAGCCAGATGGCTCAGGGACACGGATATGGCACAGGGACACGGATATGGCACAGGGACACGGATATGGCACAGGGACACTGGGGACAGCGGTTGGTGGCGTTGAGGTTCAGAGAGGCTCCTCCTCGCTCTGACCCCCTGACAGGAACGTGATCCCTGAGGGGACACACAGGGGACAGTGAGGGGACATCAGTCTGGGGACACTGGGACAGGCTGGGGACAGCCAGATGGCTCAGGGACACGGGTATGGCACAGGGACACTGGGGACACTGGGGACACTGGGGACAGCGGTTGGTGGCACTGAGGGACAGTGACACCTCCTCCTCGCTCTGACCCCTGACAGGAACGTGATCCCTGAGGGGACACACAGGGGACAGTGAGGGGACAGTGTGACATCACTGTGACATCAGCCTGGGGACACTGGGACAGCTCAGGGACACAGGGACAGTGACAGTGACACAGAGGTGACACTGACCTGGCACGGCGGGTGGTACGGTGTGGTGCAGCGCTGTCACCGTTGCCATGGCACACAGTGACAGTGACACACAGTGACACACAGTGACACACAGTGACAATGACACACAGTGACACACAGTGACACACAGGTGACACTGACCTGGCACGGCGGGTGGCACTGTCCTGAGCAGCGCGGTCACCGTTGCCATGGCACACAGTGACAGTGACACACAGGTGACAGTGACAGTGTCACTGACCTGGCACGGCGGGTGGCACTGTCCTGAGCAGCGCGGTCACCGTTGCCATGGCACACAGTGACACACAGTGACAGTGACACACAGGTGACACACAGGTGACAATGACACTCACCAGGGACAGCGGGTGGCACTGTCCTGCGCAGCGCCGTCACCGTTGCCATGGCACACAGTGACACACAGTGACACAGAGGTGACAATGACAATGACACTCACCAGGGACAGCGGGTGGCACCGTCCTGCGCAGCGCGGTGACCGTTGCCATGGCACACAGTGACACACAGTGACAGTGACACACAGTGACAGTGACACAGAGGTGACACTGACCTGGCACAGCGGGTGGCACTGTCCTGCGCAGCGCCGTCACCGTTGCCATGGCACACAGTGACACACAGTGACAGTGACACAGAGGTGACACACAGGTGACACAGGTGACACTCACCAGGGACAGCGGGTGGCACCGTCCTGCGCAGCGCCGTCACCGTTGCCATGGCACACAGTGACACACAGTGACACACAGTGACAGTGACAGTGACACACAGGTGACACAGAGGTGACACAGGTGACACTCACCAGGGACAGCGGGTGGCACCGTCCTGCGCAGCGCCGTGACCGTTGCCATGGCACACAGTGACACACAGTGACACAGAGGTGACAATGACAGTGACACTCACCAGGGACAGCGGGTGGCACCGTCCTGCGCAGCGCTGTCACCGTTGCCATGGCACACAGTGACAGTGACAGTGACACACAGTGACAATGACACACAGGTGACACAGGTGACACTGACCTGGCACAGCGGGTGGCACCGTCCTGCGCAGCGCGGTCACCGTTGCCATGGCACACAGTGACAGTGACAGTGACACACAGGTGACACAGGTGACACTCACCAGGGACAGCGGGTGGCACCGTCCTGCGCAGCGCGGTGACCGTTGCCATGGCACACAGTGACACACAGTGACAGTGACAGTGACACACAGTGACACACAGGTGACAATGACACTGACCTGGCACAGCGGGTGGCACTGTCCTGCGCAGCGCTGTCACCGTTGCCATGGCGATCTCCTCGGGGCTGTACTTGGTGGCACAGGCGTGTCCCGCTGTCACCATGTTGGGCTTCAGCAGCGTCCCCTCCAGGTACACGTGGTGGTCACTGAGGGCCTTGTACACCGCTGCCAGGACCTGGGGACATCATTGGGGACATTGGGGACATCATTGGGGACATCATCAGTGACATCATCAGTGACATCATTGGGAACATCATCAGTGACATCATTGGGGATATCATCAGTGCCATCATTGGTGTCCCCTCCAGGTACACGTGGTGGTCACTGAGTGCCTTGTACACCGCTGCCAGGACCTGGGGACATCAATGACATCATTGGGGACATCATTGGGGACATTGGGGACATCATTGGGGACATTGGGAACATCATCAGTGACATCATTGGGGACATCATCAGTGACATCATTGGTGTCCCCTCCAGGTACACGTGGTGGTCACTGAGGGCTTTGTACACCGCTGCCAGGACCTGGGGACATCATCGGGGACATCATTGGGGACATTGGGGACATCATTGGGGATATCATCAGTGACATCATTGGGGACATTGGGGACATCATTGGGGACACTGAGCACCCCCTGTACACGGCTGCCAGGACCTGGGGACATCAGTGACATCGTCAGTGACATCAGTGACATCACTGGGGACACGGAGGGCCCTGTACACGGCTGCCAGGACCTGGGGACATTGGGGACAGCGCTGGGGACACACCAGGTGCCACCACCCCCTGTCCAGGTGTCACCAAACCCCCTCAGGTGTCACCAAACCCCCCCAGGTGTCACCAAACCCTGTCCAGGTGCCACCTCCTGGTGTCACCAACCACCGCAGGACACCTGGGGGTGACACTGGGACAGGCTGGGGACACTGGGGGTGACACCAGGACAGGTTGGGGACACTGGGAGGTGACACCAGGTCAGGCTGGGGACACCTGGGGGTGACACCAGGACAGGCTGGGGACACTGGGAGGTGACACCAGGACAGGCTGGGGACACTGGGAGGTGACTCAAAGCCACCCAGGTGCCACCAAACCCTGTCCAGGTGCCACCTCCTGGTGTCACCAACCACCACAGGACACCTGGGGGTGACACTGGGACACCTTGGGGACATCTGGGGGTGACTCAAAGCCACCCAGGTGCCACCAAACCCCCTCAGATGTCACCAAACCCTCCCCAGGTGCCACCAAACCCCCCCAGGTGCCACCTCCTGGTGTCACCCCGCACGGCGAGGACCCCTGGGGACACTTAGGGACACGTGGGGACACTTGGGGACACTTGGGGACACCTGGGGGTGGCACTGACCTTCTCGGTGACGTACTGGCACGTCTTGAGGTCGTGGTCACCGTCCGGGAGGATCTCGGGCTCCACGATGGGGACAATGCCATTCTGGGGACATTGAGGGGACATGTCAGACAGAGGGACATTGGGGACATTGGGGACACGATGGGGACAATGCCATTCTGGGGACAGTGGGGACATTGGGGACATGTGAGACATTGGGGACAGTGGGGACATTGGGGACACGATGGGGACAATGCCATTCTGGGGACAGAGGGGACAGTGGGGACATGTGAGACAGGGGGACATTGGGGACATTGGGGACATTGGGGACATGTCAGACATTGGGGACATTGGGGACACGATGGGGACAATGCCATTCTGGGGACATTGAGGGGACAGTGGGGACATGTGAGACATTGGGGACAGTGGGGACACGATGGGGACAATGCCATTCTGGGGACAGTGGGGACATTGGGGACATGTGAGACATTGGGGACAGTGGGGACACGATGGGGACAATGCCATTCTGGGGACACAGAGGGGACATCGAGGGGACATGTCAGACAGGGGGGACATTGGGGACATTGGGGACATGTCAGACATTGGGGACATGATGGGGACAATGCCGTTCTGGGGACATTGAGGGGACATTGGGGACATGTCAGACAGGGGGGACATTGGGGACACTGGGGACACGATGGGGACAATGCCATTCTGGGGACATCGAGGGGACATCGAGGGGACATGTAAGACATTGGGGACATTGGGGACATTGGGGACATTGGGGACAGTGGGGACATGTGAGACAGGGAGGACATCAGGGACATCGGGGACACGATGGGGACAATGCCATTCTGGGGACAGAGGGGACAGTGGGGACATGTGAGACAGGGGGGACACGATGGGGACAATGCCGTTCTGGGGACATTGGGGACATTGGGGACATGTCAGACATTGGGGACATTGGGGACACGATGGGGACAATGCCATTCTGGGGACATTGAGGGGACAGTGGGGACATGTGAGACATTGGGGACAGTGGGGACACGATGGGGACAATGCCATTCTGGGGACATCGAGGGGACATTGGGGACATGTGAGACAGGGGGACATGATGGGGACAATGCCATTCTGGGGACAGAGGGGACATTGGGGACATGTGAGACAGAGGGACATTGGGGACATTGGGGACACGATGGGGACAATGCCATTCTGGGGACAGAGGGGACATTGGGGACATGTGAGACAGGGGGGACAGTGGGGACATTGGGGACACGATGGGGACATGTCAGACATTGGGGACATTGGGGACATTGGGGACAGTGGGGACATTGGGGACATTGGGGACAGTGGGGACATTGGGGACATTGGGGACACGATGGGGACAATGCCATTCTGGGGACACCAAGGGGACATTGGGGACATGTCAGACAGGGGGGACATTGGGGACACGATGGGGACAATGCCATTCTGGGGACAGAGGGGACATTGGGGACATGTCAGACAGGGGGGACATTGGGGACATTGGGGACATTGGGGACATCGGGGACACGATGGGGACAATGCCATTCTGGGGACATTGGGGACATGTCAGACAGTGGGGACATGATGGGGACAATGCCATTCTGGGGACATTGGGGACAGTGGGGACATGTCAGACATTGGGGACATTGGGGACATGTCAGACAGGGGGGACATCGGGGACACGATGGGGACAATGCCATTCTGGGGACAGTGGGGACATGTCAGACAGGGGGGACATCGGGGACATCAGGGACATTGGGGACACGATGGGGACAATGCCATTCTGGGGACAGAGGGGACATTGGGGACATGTCAGACCGGGGGACACTGGGGACAGTGGGGACATTGGGGACACTGGGGATGTTGGGGACATTGGGGACATTGGGGACACGGGGAGGGGACCCTGGGGAGGGCACAGGGGACAGGTGGGGACAGTAGGGCGGGAGCCAAGGGCACTGAGGGGCCACCAACCCTCGCTGTCACCAACCCCTCTAAGTGCCACCAAACCCCCTCTAAGTGCCACCAAACCATCCCTAAGTGCCACCAAACTCCCTCAAGATGTCCCCAAACCCTCCCTAAGTGCCACCAAACCCTCCCTAAGTGCCACCAAACCCTCCCTAAGTGCCACCAAACCCTCCCTAAGTGCCACCAAACCCTCCCTAAGTGCCACCAAACCTGGTCTAGATGCCACTAAAACTTCTCTAAGTGTCACCAAACCCTCCCTAAGTGCCACCAACCCTAAGTGCCACCAAACCCTCTCCAGGTGCCACCAAACCATCCCTAAGTGCCACCAAACCCTCTCCAGGTGCCACCAAACCCTTGGAGATGCCACCAAACCCTCCTTAAGTGCCACCAAACCCCCTCTAGATGCCACCAACCCCCTCTAGATGCCACCAAACCATCCCTAAGTGCCACCAAACCCCCTCTAGATGCCACCTCTTGGTGCCACCTCCCCTGCAGCTCCCTTCCCACACCCTTGGGGACAGCTGGGGACAGCTGGTGACCTGCTGGCAGATGCTGGCGTAGCGGGCCAGCACGTTGGCGTTCTCCATGACGGCGAGTCACCTCCTGGTGTCCCCAAACACCTCCAGGTGCCACCAAACCATCCCCAAGTGCCACCAAACCCCCTCCAGGTGCCACCAACCCTCTCTAAGTGCCACCAAGCCATCCCTAAGTGCCACCAAACCCCTCCAGGTGCCACCAAACCCTCCCTAGATGCCACCAAACCATCCCTAAGTGCCACCAAACCCTCTCCAGGTGCCACCAAACCCCCTCTGAGTGCCACCAAACCCCCTCTAAGTGCCACCAAGCCCTCTCTAAGTGCCACCAAGCCCTCTCCAAGTGCCACCAAACCCCTCCAGGTGCCACCAAACCCAATCCAAGTGCCACCAAACCCTCCCTAAGTGCCACCAAACCTGGTCTAGATGCCACTAAAACTTCTCTAAGTGTCACCAAATCCCCTCCAGGTGCCACCAAACCATCCCTAAGTGCCACCAAACCCTCTCTAAGTGCCACCAAACCCGTCTAAGTGTCACCAAACCCTGTCTAAGTGCCACCAAGCCCTCCCTAAGTGCCACTAAACCCCTCCAGGTGCCACCAAACCGTCTCCAGGTGCCACCAAACCCCCTCCAGGTGCCACCAAACCCCCTCTAAGTGCCACCAAACCCCCTCAAGATGCCACCAAACCCTCTCTAAGTGTCACCAAACCCTCTCTAGATGCCACCAAACCCCCTCAAGATGTCCGCAAACCCTCCCTAAGTGCCACCAAACCCTCCCTAAGTGTCACCAAACCCTGCCAGGTGCCACCAAACCCAATCCAAGTGCCACCAAACCCAATCCAAGTGCCACCAAACCCTCTCTAAGTGCCACCAAACCCTCTCTAAGTGCCACCAAACCCCCTCTAGATGCCACCAAACCCTCTCTAAGTGCCACCAAACCCTCTCTAAGTGCCACCAAACCCTCTCTAAGTGCCACCAACCCTCTCCAGATGTCACCAAACCTCTCCCAAATGCCACCAAACCCCATCTAAGTGCCACCAAACCCTCCCTAAGTGCCACCAAACCCTCTCCAGGTGTCACCAAACCCCCTCTAAGTGCCACCAAACCCTCCCTAAGTGCCACCAAACCCCCTCTAGATGCCACCAAACCATCCCCAAGTGCCACCAAACCCTCCCTAAGTGCCACCAAACCCTCTCTAAGTGTCCCCAAACCCTCCCTAAGTGCCACCAAACCCCCCCAGCCCCCACCCTTCGATCCCCCCGTCCTGGGGCCAGGCTGGGGCCAGGCTGGGGACCCTTGGGGACAGGCTGGGGACCCTTGGTGACCCTTGGGGACAGTTGGGGACAGCTGGTGACCTGCTGGCAGATGCTGGCGTAGCGGGCCAGCACGTTGGCGTTCTCCATGACGGCGAGTCACCTCCTGGTGTCCCCAAACACCTCCAGGTGCCACCAAACCATCCCCAAGTGCCACCAAACCCCTCCAGGTGCCACCAAACCCTCCCTAAGTGCCACCAAACCCTCCTTAAGTGCCACCAAACCCCCTCCAGGTGCCACCAAACCATCCCTAAGTGTCACCAAACCATCCCTAAGTGTCACCAAACCTCTCCCAAATGCCACCAACCCCCTCTAGATGCCACCAAACCCTCTCTAAGTGCCACCAACCCCCTCTAGATGCCACCAAACCCCCTTTAAGTGCCATCAAACCCCCTCCAAGTGCCACCAAACCATCCCCAAGTGCCACCAAACCCCTTCTAAGTGCCACCAAACCCTCTCTAAGTGCCACCAAACCAAATCCAGGTGCCACCAAACCCTCTCTAGATGTCACCAAACCCCCTCAAGATGTCCCCAAACCCTCCCTAAGTGCCACCAAACCCCCTCCAGTTGTCACCAAACCTGGTCTAGATGCCACTAAAAGTTCTCTAAGTGCCACCAAACTCTTCCTGCTGCCACCAACCCTCTCCAGGTGCCACCAAACCCTTGGAGATGCCACCAAACCCTCCTTAAGTGCCACCAAACCCCCTCTAGATGCCACCAACCCCCTCTAGATGCCACCAAACCATCCCTAAGTGCCACCAAACCCCCTCTAGATGCCACCTCTTGGTGCCACCTCCCCTGCAGCTCCCTTCCCACACCCTTGGGGACAGTTGGGGACAGCTGGTGACCTGCTGGCAGATGCTGGCGTAGCGGGCCAGCACGTTGGCGTTCTCCATGACGGCGAGGCGCGTGGGCGTGTGCGCCGTGATCTTCAGCACGCAGCGCCACTTGGCAAAGTCAGCGCCGTCCTTCTTGTACTGGGCACAGCGCTCCATCAGCCCATCCAGCCCTGGGGACAGCGGGGGACATTGGGGACATCATCAGGGATTGGGGACATTGGGGATGTTGGGGACATTGGGGACGTTGGGGACATTGAGGGGGTTTGGGACAGTGGGGACATCGGGCACACGGCGCCACTTGGCAAAGTCAGCGCCGTCCTTCTTGTACTGGGCACAGCGCTCCATGAGGCCATCGAGTCCTGGGGACAGCAGGGGACATTGGGGACATTGAGGGGGTTTGGGACATTGGGGACATTGGGGACACTGGGGACATTGGGGCATTGGGGACATCGGGCACACAGCGCCACTTGGCAAAGTCAGCGCCGTCCTTCTTGTACTGGGCACAGCGCTCCATGAGGCCATCGAGTCCTGGGGACAGTGGGGACATTGGGGACATCATCAGGGATTGGGGACATTGGGGACATTGAGGGGGTTTGGGACATTGGGGACATTGGGCACACGGCGCCACTTGGCAAAGTCAGCGCCGTCCTTCTTGTACTGGGCACAGCGCTCCATCAGCCCATCCAGCCCTGGGGACAGCAGGGGACATTGGGGACATCATCAGGGATTGGGGACAGTGGGGACATTGGGGACATTGGGGACATTGAGGGGGTTTGGGACATTGGGGACATTGGGGACATTGGGGACATGGGGCACACGGTGCCACTTGGCAAAGTCAGCGCCGTCCTTCTTGTACTGGGCACAGCGCTCCATCAGGCCATCCAGCCCTGGGGACAGCAGGGGACACTCAGGGGACATTGGGGACATTGGGGACATTCAGGGGGTTTGGGACTTTGGGGACATTGGGACATTGGGGACATTGGGGACATTGGGGACATTGGGGACATTGGGGACATTGGGGACACTGGAGACATTGGGGACATTGGGGACATTGGGGACATTCAGGGGGTTTGGGACATTGGGGACATCGGGGACAGTGGGGACACATGGCACTGAGAGAGATCCATGAGCTTGTCCAGCCGTGGGGACATCAGGGACATTGGGGACACTGAGGACACTGCGGGGACAGGACACATTGGGGACATTGGGGGCATTGGGGACACTGGGGACAGTGGGGATGTTGGGGACATTGGGGACACTGGGGACACTGCGGGGACAGGACACATTGGGGACAGTCGGGAAAGTGGGGACAGTGGGGATGTTGGGGACATCAGTGGGACAGGGGACACAGGGCACTGATGGGTCTCCAAGAGCCTGTCCAGCCCTGGGGACACTGGGGACATTGGGGACATTGGGGACATTGGGGACATCAGGGACATTGGGGACATTCAGGGGGTTTGGGACATTGGGGACACTGGGGACACTGGGGACACTCAGGGGACATCGGGGACATTGGGGACAGTGGGGACACATGGCACTGAGAGAGATCCATGAGCTTGTCCAGCCGTGGCGACATTGGGGACATTGGGGACATTGAGGGGGTTGGGGACATTGAGGACACTGGAGACATTGGGGACATTGGGGACATTCAGGGGGTTTGGGACATTGGGGACATTGGGGACATTGGGGACATCATCAGTCATTGGGGACATTGGGGACATTCCGGACACATGGCACTGAGGGAGCTCCATGAGCTTGTCCAGCCATGGGGACATTGGGGACATTGGGGACATTGAGGGGGTTTGGGACATTGGGGACACTGGGGACATTGGGGACATTGAGGACACTGGGGACATTGGGGACATTGGGGACATTGAGGACACTGGAGACATTGGGGACATTGCGGACACTGGGGACATTTGGGACACTGCAGGGACATTGGGGACACTGGAGACATTGGGGACATTGGGGACATTCAGGGGGTTTGGGACATTGGGGACATTGGGGACATCATCAGTCATTGGGGACATTGGGGACATTCCGGACACATGGCACGGAGGGAGCTCCATGAGCTTGTCCAGCTGTGGGGACATCGGGGACACTGGGGACACTGCAGGGACAGGACACATTGGGGACATCGGGGACATCAGGGACATTGGGGACATTGGGGACACTGGGGGATAATGGGGACATGGACATTGGGGACATCAGGGACATTGGGGACATTGGGGATGTTGGGGATGTTGGGGACATTGGGGACATCAGGGACATTGGGGACATTCAGGGGGTTTGGGACATTGGGGACATTGGGGACATTGGGGACACTGGGGACATTGGGGACATTGGGGACATCGAGCATTGCAGGGCCTCCATGAGGCCACTGAGTCCTCCTGGGGACATTGGGGACATTGGGGACACAGGAGCCTGTGGTGGCACCGGCTGGGCTGGGAGGGTGACACAGGGACAGGGACACCGTGGTGGCATCAGGGTGGTGACACAGGGATGGGGACACTGCGGTGGCATCAGGGACACGGTGGTGACACAGGGACGGGGACACCACGGTGGCATCAGGGACACGGTGGTGACACAGGGATGGGGACACTGAGGTGGCATCAGGGACACAGTGGTGACACAGGGATGGGGACACTGAGGTGGCATCAGGGACACGGTGGTGACACAGGGATGGGGACACTGTGGTGGCATCAGGGACACGGTGGTGACACAGGGATGGGGACACTGTGGTGGCATCAGGGACACGGTGGTGACACAGGGATGGGGACACTGAGGTGGCACTGGGGACACGGTGGTGACACAGGGATGGGGACACTGCGGTGGCACTGGGGACACGGTGGTGACACAGGGATGGGGACACTGCGGTGGCACTGGGGACACGGTGGTGACACAGGGATGGGGACACCGTGGTGGCATCAGGGTGGTGACACAGGGATGGGGACACTGCGGTGGCATCGGGGTGGTGACACAGGGACGGGGACACTGCGGTGGCATCAGGGACACGGTGGTGACACAGGGATGGGGACACTGAGGTGGCACTGGGGACACGGTGGTGACACAGGGATGGGGACACCGCAGTGGCATCAGGGTGATGACACAGGGATGGGGACACTGCGGTGGCACTGGGGACACGGAGGTGACACAGGGATGGGGACACTGTGGTGGCACTGGGGAGAGAGCTGTGACAGGGACAGAGACAGAGCGGTGGCCTTGGGGACACGGCGGTGGCCTTGGGGACAGGGCAGTGACAGGGACACAGCGGCGGTGGCCTTGGGGACAGGGCTGTCACAGGGACACAGTGGTGGTGGCCTTGGGGACAGGGCTGTCACAGTGACACAGTGGAGGCCTTGGGGACAGGGCTGTCACAGTGACACAGTGGTGGCCTTGGGGACACGGTGGCGGTGGCCTTGGGGACACGGCGGCGGTGGCCTTGGGGACAGCGCTGTCACAGTGACACAGCGGTGGTGGCCTTGGGGACACGGCGGTGGCCTTGGGGACAGCGCTGTCACAGTGACACAGTGGCGGTGGCCTTGGGGACAGGGCTGTCACAGTGACACGGCGGCGGTGGCCTTGGGGACAGGGCTGTCACAGTGACACAGCGGTGGTGGCCTTGGGGACACGGTGGTGGCCTTGGGGACAGCGCTGTCACAGTGACACAGTGGCGGTGGTGGCCTTGGGGACAGCGCTGTCACAGTGACACAGTGGTGGCCTTGGGGACAGGGCTGTCACAGTGACACAGCGGTGGCCTTGGGGACACGGTGGTGGCCTTGGGGACAGCGCTGTCACAGTGACACAGTGGTGGCCTTGGGGACAGGGCTGTCACAGTGACACAGTGGCGGTGGTGCCCTTGGGGACACAGTGGTGTGGCCTTGGGGACAGCGCTGTCACTCACCCTGGGTCGTGGTCTCGCCGTTGGTGCCAGCCAGGGGCACCACGCCCTTGTCCACCTGGGGGACGGTGACACGGTCACGGGGACAGCAGGGGACACCGCCGTGTCCCCAGGGTGTCCCCCATGTCCCCAACCTGCTCCTGATGTCCCCAAATGTCCCCAGTTGTCCCCAATTGTCCCCACTCACCCTCTGAACCCCCCTCAGATGTGGCTCCACCTCTCCATGGCTGACCCAACCCAAGGAACACCCAACGTCCCCAATGTCCCCAATGTCCCCAAGGTGTCCCCAATGTCCCCAAGGTGTCCCCAACACCCCGGAGGTGTCCCCAAGGTGTCCCCAATATCCCCAAGACCCCAAACATCCCCACTCACCCTCTGAACCCCCCCTCAGATATGGTCACCACCTCTCCATGGCCGACCCTACTCCAGGAACCCCCCACGCCCCTCAATGTCCCCAATGTCCCCAAGCCCCCTCAATGTCCCAATGTCCCCAAGGTGCCCTCAATGTCCCCAATGTCCCCAATGTCCCCAAGACCCCAATTGTCCCCACCTCACCCTCTGAACCCCCCTCAGATGTGGCTCCACCTCTCTATGGCCGACCCAACCCAACGAACCCCCAACGAACCCCCAATGTCCCCAAGCCCCCTCAATGTCCCCAACACCCCGGAGGTGTCCCCAACGCCCCCGCGGTGTCCCCAACATCCTCAATGTCCCCAAGACCCCCAAATGTCCCCAATTGTCCCCACTCACCCTCTGAACCCCCCTCAGATGTGGCTCCACCTCTCCATGGTCGACCCAACTCAAGGGACACCCAATGTCCCTCAATGTCCCCAATGTCCTCAATGTCCCCGAGCCCTGTGACACCCTGAGGTGTCCCCAAGGTGTCCCCAAGGTCCTCAATGTCCCCAATGTCCCCAAGATCCCAAATGTCCCCAGTTGTCCCCACCTCATCCTCTGAACTCCTCTCAGATGTGGCTCCACCTCTCCATGCCTGACCCAACTCAACGTTCCCAACACCCCTCAATGTCCCCGAGCCCTGTGACACCCCGAGGTGCCCCCAAGGTGTCCCCAATGTCCCCAAGGTGTCCCCAATGTGTCCCCAATGTCCCCAATATCCCCAAGACCCCAAATGTCCCCACTCACCCTCTGAACCTCCCTCAGATGTGGCTCCACCTCTCCATGGCTGACCCAACTCAGGGAACCCCCAACACCCCTCAATGTCCCCAGTGTCCCCAAGCCCCCTCAATGTCCCCAACGTCCCCAATGTCCCCAAGACCCCCAAATGTCCCCAATTGTCCCCACTCACCCTCTGAAACCCCCTCAGATGTGGCTCCACCTCTCCATGGCTGACCCAACCCAACGAACCCCCAACATCCCAAACACCCCTCAACGTCCCCGAGCCCTGTGACACCCCAAGGTGTCCCCAATGTCCCCAAGGTGTCCCCAATGTGTCCCCAATGTCCCCAATGTCCCCAAGACCCCAAACGTCCCCACTCACCCTCTGAACCCCCCTCAGATGTGGCTCCACCTCTCCATGGCTGACCCAACTCAAGGAACCACCCAACGCCCCTCAATGTCCCCAAGCCCTGTGACACCCCAAGGTGTCCCCAAGGTCCCCAATGTGTCCCCAAGGTGTCCCCAATGTCCCCAAGACCCCAAACATCCCCACCTCACCCTCTGAACCCCCCTCAGATGTGGCTCCACCTCTCCATGCCTGACCCAACTCAGGGAACCCCCAACAACCCCAACACCCCTCAATGTCCCCAATGTCCCCAAGTCCCCTCAATGTCCCAATGTCCCCAAGTCCTCAGTGGTGTCCCCAATGTCCCCAAGACCCCAAATGTCCCCAAATGTCCCCACCTCACCCTCTGAACCCCCCTCAGATGTGGCTCCACCTCTCCATGGCTGACCCAACTCAAGGAACATCCAACACCCTCAACGTCCCCAAATCCCCTCAATGTCCCCAACATCCCCGAGGTGTCCTCAAGGTCCCCAATGTCCCCAAGGTGTCCCCAAGACCCCAATTGTCCCCACTCACCCTCTGAACCTCCCTCAGATGTGGCTCCACCTCTCCATGGCTGACCCAACTCAAGGAACCCCCAACACCCCTCAATGTCCCCAGTGTCCCCAAGCCCCCTCAATGTCCCCAACGTCCCCAATGTCCCCAAGACCCCCAAATGTCCTCAGTTGTCCCCAGCCACCCTCTGAACCCCCCTCAGATGTAGCTCCACCTCTCCATGGCTGACCCAACTCAACGAACCCCCAACGCCCCTCAACGTCCCCAATGTCCCCAAGCCCCCTCAATGTCCCCAACGTCCCCAATGTCCCCAAGACCCCTCAATGTCCCCAATGTCCCCAATGTCCCCAAGACCCCCAAATGTCCCCAGTTGTCCCCACCTCACCCTCTGAACCCCTCTCAGATGTGGCTCCACCTCTCCATGGCTGACCCAACCCAATGTCCCCAAGCCCCCTCAAACGTCCCCAACGTCCCTCAAGTCCCCGAGCCCTGTGACACCCCGAGGTGTCCCCAATGTCCCCAAGGTGTCCCCAATGTCCCCAAGACCCCAAACATCCCCACCTCACCCTCCAAACCCCCCTCAGATGTGGCTCCACCTCTCCATGGCTGACCCAACTCAACGAACCCCCAACGCCCCTCAACGTCCCCAATGTCCCCAAGCCCCCTCAATGTCCCAATGTCCCCTCAATGTCCCCAATGTCCCCAATGCCCCCGAGCCCTGTGACACCCTGAGGTGTCCCCAAGGTGTCCCCAAGACCCCAAACATCCCCACTCACCCTCTGAACCCCCCTCAGATGTGGCTCCACCTCTCCATGCCTGACCCAACCCAACGAACCCCCAACGCCCCTCAACGTCCCCAACATCCCTCAAGTCCCTGAGCCCTGTGACACCCCGAGGTGTCCCCAACGCCCTGGAGGTGTCCCCGCGGTGTCCCCAATGTCCCCTGCTCTGACCTTGATGCCCACCAGGGCGCCCTTGTCGCGGATGACCTGCGGGAAGGGGCGCCCGTCGTCGGCCTTCTGGTACATGGTCTCGTGGAAGAGGATGACGCCGCCGATGCACGGCTCCACGCGCTTGTCGGCCGTGAACAGCAGCTGCCGGTACCAGCGCCGGTTCTCCTCCGTGTTCTCCGCGCCCACCGAGCTCAGACGCTTGGCGATGCTGCCTGGGGGGGGCACGGAACAGTTAGAACCAGTATAAACCAGTATGGACCAGTATAAACCAGTACGGAGCACTATGGACCAGTATAAACCAGCGCCGGTTCTCCTCCGTGTTCTCCGCGCCCACCGAGCTCAGCCGCTTGGCGATGCTGCCTGGGGGGGGCACGGACCAGTTAGAACCAGTATAAACCAGTATGGACCAGTATAAACCAGTACGGAGCACTATGGACCAGTATAAACCAGTACGGAGCAGTATGGACCAGTCTGGCTCAGCTGCTTGGCGATGCTGCCTGAGGGGGGAACGGAGCAGTTAGAACCAGTATAAACCAGTATGGACCAGTATAAACCAGTATAAAACAGTACGGAGCAGTATAAGCCACTATGGACCAGTATAAACCAGTACGGAGCAGTATGGACCAGTCTGGCTCAGCCGCTTGGCGATGCTGCCTGAGGGGGCACGGACCAGTTAGAAACAGTATAAACCAGTATGGACCAGTTAGAACCAGTATAAACCAGTATAAACCAGTATGGACCAGTATAAACCAGTACGGAGCTGTATAAAACAGTACGGAGCCATATGGACCAGTACGGAGCAGTATGGACCAGTATAAACCAGTCTGGCTCAGCCGCTTGGCGATGCTGCCTGAGGGGGCACGGACCAGTTAGAAACAGTATAAACCAGTACGGACCAGTATGGACCAGTATAAACCAGTATGGAGCACTTTAAATCAGTACGGACCAGTATGGACCAGTATAAACCAGTACGGAGCAGTATGGACCAGTATAAACCACTATGGACTTGCACAGACCAGTACAACCCAGTCTGGCTCAGCCGCTTGGCGATGTTGCCTGAGGGGGCACGTACCAGTATAAACCAGTATGGACCAGTATAAACCACTGTGGACCAGTATAAACCAGTACAGACCAGTACGGACCAGTATAAGCCAGTCAGAACTAATATGGAGCAGTGTAAACCAGTATGGACCCATACGGACCAGTATAAACCAGTCTGGCTCAGCCGCTTGGCGATGCTGCCTGAGGGGGGCACGGACCAGTTAGAACCAGTTCGAACCAGTATAAACCAGTACGGACCAGTATAAACCAGTACGGAGCAGTATAAGCCACTACGGACCAGTATAAACCAGTATAAACCAGTACGGAGCACTATGGACCAGTATAAACCAGCGCCGGTTCTCCTCCGTGTTCTCCGCGCCCACCGAGCTCAGACGCTTGGCGATGCTGCCTGAGAGGGGCACGGACCAGTTAGAACCAGTATAAACCAGTATGGACCAGTATAAACCAGTATAGACCAGTATAAGCCAGCTAGAATCAGTATAAACCAGTATGGACCCATACGAACCAGTATAAACCAGTCTGGCTCAGCCGCTTGGCGATGCTGCCTGAGGGGGCACGGACCAGTCAGAACCAGTTAGAACCAGTACAGACCAGTATAAACCAGTACGGAGCAGTATAAGCCACTATGAACCAGTATAAACCAGTATAAAACAGCACAGACCAGTATAAGCCAGTTAGAACCAGTATAAACCAGTATGGACCCGTATGGACCAGTATAAACCAGTCAGGCTCAGCAGCTTGGCGATGCTGCCTGAGGGGGCACAGACCAGTAAGAACCAGTTAGAACCAGTACGGACCAGCATAAACCAGTATAAACCAGTATGGACCAGTATAAACCAGTATGGACCAGTATGGACCAGTTTAAATCAGTACGGAGCAGTATAAACCAGTATAAGCCAGTACGGACCAGTATGGACCAGTATAAACCAGTCTGGCTCAGCCGCTCGGCGATGCTGCCTGAGGGGGCACGGACCAGTATAAACCAGTATAAACCAGTATAAACCAGTATAAACCAGTATGGACCACTTTAAATCAGTACGGAGCACTATGGACCAGTATAAATCAGTATAAACCAGTACGGAGCACTATGGACCAGTATAAACCAGTCTGGCTCAGCGGCTTGGCAATGCTGCCTGAGGGGGCGCGGACCAGTCAGAACCAGTTAGAACCAGTACGGACCAGTATAAACCAGTATAAGCCACTACGGACTAGTATAAACCAGTATAAGCCACTATGGACCAGTATAAGCCAGCTAAAGCCAGTATAAACCAGTATGGACCTGTATGGACCAGTATAAACCAGTCTGGCTCAGCCGCTTGGTGATGCTGCCTGAGGGGGCACGGACCAGTAAGAACCAGTATAAACCAGTACGGACCAGTATGGACCAGTATAAACCAGTACGGACCACTTTAAATCAGTATGGAGCAGTATGGACCAGTATAAACCAGTACGGAGCACTATGGACCAGTACAAACCAGTCTGCCTCAGCCACTTGGCGATGCTGCCTGAGGGGGCACGGACCAGTATAAACCAGTATAAACCAGTATAAACCAGTATAAGCCACTATGGACCAGTATAAAACAGTACGGAGCACTATGGACCAGTATAAACCACTATGGACCCGTACGGACCAGTATAAACCAGTCTGGCTCAGCCGCTTGGCAATGCTGCCTGGGGGGGCACGGACCAGTAAGAACCAGTATAAACCAGTTAGAACCAGTATAGACCAGTATAAACCAGTATAAGCCACTATGGACCAGTATAAGCCAGCTAGAACCAGTATAAACCACTATGGACCTGTATGGACCAGTATAAACCAGTCTGGTTCAGGCACTTGGCGATGCTGCCTGAGGGGGGCACAGGCCAGTTAGAACCAGTATAAACCAGTACAGACCAGTATAAACCAGTATAAGCCACTATGGACCAGTATAAGCCAGCTAGAACCAGTATAAACCAGTATGGACCAGTATAAACCAGTATAAGCCACCATGGTCCAGTATAAGCCAGTTAGAACCAGTATAAACCACTATGGACCTGTATGGACCAGTATAAACCAGTTTGGCTCAGCTGCTCTGAGATGCTGCCTGAAATGGAGCACAGATCACTCATAACCAGTGTAAACCAGTATGGACCAGTATAAACCAGTAGGGACCACTATAAGCCAGTCAGAACCAGTATAAACCAGTATAAACTGGTATAAGCCACTATGGACCAGTATAAACCAGTATGGACCTGTATGGACCAGTATAAACCAGTCTGGCTCAGCCGCATGGCAATGCTGCCTGGGGGGGGCACGGACCAGTAAGAACCAGTATAAACCAGTATAAACCAGTATGGACCAGTCTGGCTGAACTGCTTGGCCATGCTGCCTATAGGGGGCACAGACCAGTTAGAACCAGTATAAACCAGTATGGACCATTATAGACCAGTTAGAACCAGTATGGACCAGCATAAACCAGTATAGACCAGTCAGAACCAGTATAAACCAGTATGGACCAGTATAAACCAGTTTGGCTCAGCTGCTTGGCAATGCCGCCTGTGGGGGGCACGGACCAGTAAGAACCAGTATAAACCAGTATAAACCAGTATGGACCAGTTAGAACCAGTACAAACCAGTATGGCTCAGCTGCTTGGTGATGCTGCCTGTAGGGGGACAGACCAGTCAGAACCAGTACGGACAAGTATAAACCAGTATGGACTGGTATGGACCCTCAGAACCAGTACAGACCAGTATAAACCAGTATGGACTGGTATGGAGCCATTAGAACCAGTACAGACCAGTATAAACCAGTATGGACCGGTACAGAGCTGCTAGAACCAGTACAGACCAGTATAAACCAGTATGGACTGGTATGGACCCTCAGACCCAGTACAGACCAGTATAGACCAGTATGGACCAGTATGGACTGGTATGGACCCTCAGACCCAGTACAGACCAGTATAAACCAGTATGGACTGGTACAGAGCTGCTAGAACCAGTACAGACCAGTATAAACCAGTATGGACTGGTATGGACCCTCAGAACCAGTACAGACCAGTATAAACCAGTATGGACCGGTACAGAGCTGCTAGAACCAGTACAGACCAGTATAAACCAGTATGGACTGGTACAGAGCTGCTAGAACCAGTACAGACCAGTATAAACCAGTATGGACTGGTACAGAGCTGCTAGAACCAGTACAGACCAGTATAAACCAGTATGGACTGGTACAGAGCTGCTAGAACCAGTACAGACCAGTATAAACCAGTATGGACTGGTATGGAGCCCTCAGAACCAAACCAGTTGGTAACCAGTATAAACCAGTATAAACCAACATAAACCAGTATAAACCAGTATAAACCAGTATGGAGCGGGTGCTGTGGGTGTGTTTGGGGTCTCCCCATGGCCATCCCAGTATAAACTAGTATAAACCAGTATAGAGCAGCAACCCCAACCAGGCTCCGGGCATTGCCTCGGTGCTTCCCAGTATAAACCAGTGCCTCCCAGTAACCCCCCAGTCCCCCCCAGTCCATTCCCAGTCCCCCCCAGTCCATTCCCAGTCCATCCCAGTTTGTCCCAGTCAATTCCCAGTCCATCCCAGTCTATCCCAGTCCATTCCAGTCTATCCCAGTCCATTCCCAGTCCATCCCAGTCTATCCCAGTCCATCCCAGTCCGTTCCCAGTCTGTCCCAGTCCATTCCCAGTCTGTCCCAGTCCATCCCAGTCTGTCCCAGTCCATTCCCAGTCTGTCCCAGTCCATTCCCAGTCTGTCCCAGTCCATCCCAGTCTGTCCCAGTCCATTCCCAGTCTGTCCCAGTCCATCCCAGTCTGTCCCAGTCTGTCCCAGTCCATTCCCAGTCCATCCCAGTCTGTCCCAGTCCATTCCCAGTCCTTCCCAGTCTGTCCCAGTCCATTCCCAGTCTGTCCCAGTCCATCCCAGTCTGTCCCAGTCCATCCCAGTCTGTCCCAGTCCATTCCCAGTCTGTCCCAGTCCATCCCAGACCATTCCCAGTCTGTCCCAGTCCCTCCCAGTCTGTCCCAGTGTCTCCCAGTCCATTCCCAGTCCATGCCAGTCTGTCCCAGTCCATGCCAGTCCATTCCCAGTCTGTCCCAGTCCATTCCCAGTCTGTCCCAGTCCCTCCCAGTCCATTCCCAGTCCAGTCCCAGTCCATTCCCAGTCCCTCCCAGTCCATTCCCAGTATAAACCAGTCCATTCCCAGTATATCCCAGTATAACCCAGTCCCTCCCAGTCCCTCCCAGTATAAACCAGTATGTCCCAGTCCGTACCAGTGAACTCATCGGCGGCCAGGATGCCCTTGCCGGGGGCCACGATGCGCTGGGCGATGGCCGCCAGTCCCTCCCAGTCCATTCCCAGTATAACCCAGTATAACCCAGTCCATCCCAGTCCCTCCCAGTATAAACCAGTATGTCCCAGTCCGTACCAGTGGACTCATCAGCAGCCAGGATGCCCTTGCCGGGGGCCACGATGAGCTGGGCGATGGCCGCCAGCCCCTCCCAGTCCATTCCCAGTATAACCCAGTATAACCCAGTCCATCCCAGTCCCTCCCAGTATAAACCAGTATGTCCCAGTCCGTACCAGTGGACTCATCGGCGGCCAGGATGCCCTTGCCGGGGGCCACGATGCGCTGGGCGATGGCCGCCAGCTCCTGCTTCTGCTCGGGGGTCAGCGCGGGCACGGGCGGTGACATCCTGACGGTGGCACTGAGGGGACACCGTGACGTCACAGGGGTGGCCGTGACGTCATCGGGCACGCCTGGGATGGGGGAGGGGCAGGGAGATGGACGCACCCCGGGGGGGCTTCAGAAAGGGAGTGAGGGGCACTGGGAGGGACTGGGAGGGACTGGGAGGGACTGCGATGGACTGGGAGGGACTGGGAATGGACTGGGAGGGACTGGGAGGGGACTGGGAGGAGACTGGGATGGACTGGGAGGGAACTGGGAGGGACTGGGAGGGACTGGGAGGGACTGGGATGGCACTGGGAGGGACTGGGAGGGACTTGGAGGGGCTGGGATGGACTGGGGGCACTGGGAGGGGACTGGGGGGGGACTGGGAGGGGCTGGAAGGGGACTGGGAGGGACTGGGAGGGGACTGGGAGGGGCTGGAAGGGGACTGGGAGGGGCTGGGATGGACTGGGAGCACTGGGGGGGAGTGGGAGGGGACTGGGAGGAACTGGGGGATACTGGGAGGGGACTGGGAGGGACTGGGAGGGAACTAGGAGTGAACTGGGAGTGACTGGGAGGGGACTGGGAGGGGACTGGGATGGATTGGGAAGGGACTGGGAGGGGACTGGGATGGACTGGGACGGCACTGGGAGGGGACTGGAAGGGACTTGGAGGGGCTGGGATGGACTGGGGGGGGACTGGGGGATACTGGGAGGGGACTGGGGGGGACTGGGAGGGACTGGGAGGGATTGGGGGATACTGGGAGGAAGCTGGGAGGGGACTGGGGGGGACTGGGGGGGACTGGGGAGGACTGGGAGGGATTGGGGGATACTGGGAGGGAACTGGGAGGGAACTGGGGGGGACTGGGGAGGACTGGGATGGACTGGGAGGGATTGGGGGATACTGGGAGGGAACTGGGGGGGACTGGGAGAGAACTGGGAGTGAACTGGGAGTGAACTGGGAGTGACTGCCAAAGGTCAGAGAGCGCTGGGAGCACTGGGAGGAGATAAGGAAGGCACTGATAAGGACTGGGAGCACTGGGAGGGACTGGGAGGGACTGGGGACACTGGGAGGGGACTGGAGAGAACCGGAACTGAACTGGGAGGGACTGGGAATGAACTGGGGGCACTGGGTGTGACTGGGAGGGACTGGGAAGTGGACTGGGACTCAACTGGGAGGGACAGGGAATGAACTGGGGGGGACTGGGGGCACTGGGAGTGTACTGGGAGGGAGTGGGAAGTGAAATGGGAGGGACTGGGACTGAACTGGGAGGCACTGGGAAGTGAACTGGGAATGAACTGGGGGCACTGGGTGTGACTGGGAGGGACTGGGAAGTGAACTGGGAGGGAGTGGGACTGAACTGGGGGGGACTGGGAAGTGAACTGGGAATGGACTGGGGACACTGGGAGGGAACTGGGAGGGGACTGGAGAGAACCGGGACTGAACTGGGAGGGACTGGGAATGAACTGGGGGCACTGGGTGTGACTGGGAGGGACTGGGGACATTGAGGATACTGGGAGGGGACTGGGAGGAGACTGGAGAGAACTGGGAGGGACTGGGAAGTGAACTGGGGGCACTGGGACTGAACTGGGAGGGACTGGGACTGAACTGGGAGGGACTGGGACTGAACTGGGAGGGACTGGGGGGCACTGGGAGGAGAAGAACTCCGGATTTTTGGGAAGAGCCCCAGGATTCCGAGGGGAATCCCCGGGATTTTGAGGAGGAAAATCCCCAAATTTTGAGGGGGAAAAAAAATCCAAATTTTTGAGGGAAAAACCCCCAAGATTTTGAGATAAAAACCCCAAAATTTAAAAAGAAAATCCCCAAAATTTTGAGGGGAAACCTTGAAGATTTTTAAAGGAAAACCCTCAAAATTTTAAGGGAAAATCCCAGGATTTTGAGGGCAGAACCCCAAAATTTTGAGGGGAAAACCCCAAAATCTTGAAAGGGAACCCTCAAGATTTTGAGGGCAAAATCCCCAAATTTTGAAGGAAAAACCCCAAATTTTGAGGTGAAACCCCCAAGATTTTGAGGTTAAAACTCCAAAATTTTGAAGGGAAATTCCCAAAATTTTGAGGGGGAAATCCCTGAAATTTTAAGGAGAAAACCCCGGGATTTTGAGGTGAAACCCCAAGATTTTAAGGTAAAACCCAAAGATTTTGAGGTGAAACCCCCAAAACTTTGAGGTGAAACCCCCAAGATTTTGAGGCAAGAACTGCAAAATTTTGAGGTGAAACTCCCAAAATTTTGAGGAAAAACCCCCAAGATTTTAAGGGTGAAACCCCCAAGATTTTGAGGTGAAACCCCCAAGATTTTAAGGGTGAAACCCCCAAGATTTTGAGGTAAAACCCCCAAGATTTTGAGGTAAAACCCCCAAGATTTTAACGTGAAACCCCTGAAATTTTGAGGTGAAATCCCTGAAATTTTGAGGTAAAAACCCCAAGATTTTAAGGGTGAAACCCCCAAATTTTGAGGTAAAACCCCAAAATTTTGAGGTGAAACCCCCAAGTTTTTAAGGGTAAAATCCCCAAAATTTTGAGGTGAAATCCCTGAAATTTTGAGGTGAAATCCCTGAAATTTTGAGGTGAAATCCCTGAAATTTTGAGGTAAACCCCCAAGATTTTGAGGTGAAACCCCCAAGATTTTAAGGGTGAAACCCCGAAGATTTTAAGGGTAAAACCCCCAAGATTTTGAGGTGAAACCCCTGAAATTTTGAGGTAAAACACCCAAATTTTGAGGTAAAACCCCAAGATTTTGAGGTAAACCCCCAAGATTTTAAGGGTGAAACCCCCAAGATTTTGAGGTGAAACCCCCAAGATTTTAAGGGTGAAACCCCAAAATTTTGAGGTGAAACCCCCAAGATTTTGAGGTGAAACCCCAAGATTTTGAGGTAAAACCCCAAGATTTTAAGGTAAAACCCCCAAGATTTTAAGGTAAAACCCCCAAGATTTTGAAGTGAACCCTCCAAAATTTTAAGGGTGAAACCCCCAAGATTTTGAGGTAAAAACTCCAAAATTTTGAGGTAAAACCCCCAAGATTTTAAGGGTGAAACCCCCAAATTTTAAGGGCAAAACCCCCAAGATTTTGAGGTGAAACCCCCAAGATTTTAAGGGTAAAACCCCCAAGATTTTAAGGGTAAAACCCCCAAAATTTTGAGGTGAAACCCCTGAAATTTTGAGGTAAAACCCCAAGATATTAAGGTAAAAACCCCAAATTTTAAGGTAAAACCCCCAAAATCCGCAGGGGAAGCCCCAGGATTTATGGGACAGGGAGGGAAGGAGGGAGAACCGGGGGCTGTTCCGGGGGGCACCCACCGAGTGTCCGGGAGTGTCCGGAGTGTCCGGTGGTGTCCGGAGTGTCCGGGAGTGTCCGGGAGCTGCGGGAGCCGAGCCGGGAATGGCCGAGGGAGCCCCGACCCGGGCCCGCCCCGCCCCCGCCAAGGGCGTTTCAAGGGGAGGACGAGGAGGAGGAGGAGGAGGAAGGAGAGAACCGGGAAAGGCTCGGGAAAGCCCCGGGCAGGGGCCGCTCCCTTCCCCCGCCGCCTTTGGAACCCCAAATCTGCACTTTGCACCCCAAATCTGTCTTTGGGATCATCAAATCTGCACTTTGCACCCCAAATCCGCCTTTGGGACCCCAAATCCTCACTTTGGAACCCCAAATCTGCACTTTGCACCCCAAATCTGTCTTTGGGATCATCAAATCCTCACTTTGCACCCCAAATCTGCCTTTGGGACCCCAAATCTGCCTTTGGAACCCCAAATCTGCCTTTGGAACCCCAAATCCGCCTTTGGAACCCCAAATCCGCCTTTGGGATGGGCAAATCCACACTTTGCACCCCAAATCCGCACTTTGGAACCCCAAATCTGCCTTTGGGACCCCAAATCTGCCTTTGGGATCATCAAATCTGCACTTTGGGACCCCAAATCCGCCTTTGGGACCCCAAATCTGCCTTTGGGATCATCAAATCTGCCTTTGGAACCCCAAATCTGCCTTTGGGACCCCAAATCTGCCTTTGGGATCATCAAATCTGCCTTTGGGACCCCAAATCCGCCTTTGGGACCCCAAATCCGCCTTTGGAACCCCAAATCTGCCTTAGGGACCCCAAATCCGCCTTTGGGATCAGCAAATCCTCACTTTGCACCCCAAATCTGCCTTTGGGACCCCAAATCCACACTTTGCACCCCAAATCTGCCTTTGGAACCCCAAATCTGCCTTTGGGATCATCAAATCTGCCTTTGGGACCCCAAATCTGCCTTTGGAACCCAAATCTGCCTTTGGGATCATCAAATCCGCCTTTGGGACCCCAAATCCGCCTTTGGGACCCCAAATCCGCCTTTGGAACCCCAAATCTGCCTTAGGGATCATCAAATCCTCACTTTGCACCCCAAATCTGCACTTTAGGACCCCAAATCTGCCTTTGGGACCCCAAATCTGCCTTTGGGATCATCAAATCTGCACTTTGTACCCCAAATCCGCCTTTGGGACCCCAAATCTGCCTTTGGGATCATCAAATCTGCACTTTGTACCCCAAATCCGCCTTTGGGACCCCAAATCCGCCTTTGGGACCCCAAATCCGCCTTTGGGATCAGCAAATCCGCACTTTGCACCCCAAATCTGCCTTTGGGACCCCAAATCCGCCTTTGGGACCCCAAATCTGCCTTTGGGATTATCAAATCTGCACTTTGCACCCCAAATCTGCCTTTGGAACCCCAAATCCGCCTTTGGGATCATCAAATCCTCACTTTGCACCCCAAATCCTCACTTTGGAACCCCAAATCTGCCTTTGGGACCCCAAATCTGCCTTTGGGATCATCAAATCCGCCCTTTGCACCCCAAATTCACCCTTTGCACCCCAAATCCTCCTTCAGGATCATCAAATCCGCCCTTTGCACCCCAAATCCACCCTTTGCACCCCAAATCCACCTTTGGACCCCATAAATTCAGACTTTTTTCAATCTCGAGTTTTGCCTTTTGAACACCGAGTTTGAATTTTGCACCCCCAAAATTCAACTTTTCACCCCAAATTTCGACTTTAGGACCCTCAAATTCCCCTTTTCCACACCAAATCCGGTTTTTACACCCCAAAATTCAACTTTTTCACCCCAAAATTCAACTTTTTCACCCCAAAATCTACTTTTAGAACCCCAAAATTCAACTATTCCACCCAAATTTTGACTTTTCCACCCCAAATCAGACTTTAGGACCCTCAAATTCTCCTTTTCCACACCAAATCCTTTTTTTCCACCCAAAAATTCAACTTTTACACCCCAAAATTCAACTTTTCACCCCAAATTTTGACTTTTCCACCCCTAAATCCACCTTTAGGACCCTCAAATTCTCCTTTTCCACACCAAATCCGGTTTTTCCACCCCAAAATTCAACTTTTTCACCCCAAAATCTGCCCTTAGCACCCCAAAATTTGACTTTTTCACCCCAAAATTCGCCTTTTCCACCTCAAATTTCGACTTTTCACCCCAAATTTTGACTTTTCCACCCCTAAATCCACCTTTAGGACCCTCAAATTCCCCTTTTCCACACCAAATCCGGTTTTTCCACCCCAAAATTCAACTTTTCCACCCCAAAATTCAACTTTTATACCCCAAAATCTGCCCTTAGCACCCCAAAATTCAACGTTTCACCCCAAATTTTGACTTTTCCACCCCAAAATTCGACTTTTTCACCCCAAAATCTACTTTTAGAACCCCAAAATTCAACTTTTTCCCCCCATATTCCCCCTTTTCACCCCCAAATTTGACCTTTTGCACCCCAAATTCGAATTTTTCCCCCCAAAATTCGGCTTTTTCACCCCCAAAATCCACCTTTAGGACCCCCAAATCTGTCTTTATTTTACCCCAAAATTCACCCCAGACCCCAAAATCTGCACTTTTTACCTCAAAATTTGCAATTTTCGCCTCAAAAGCGCCAATTTCTTACTTCACAATTTCCACCTACACCCCAAAATCTGCTTTTTTTACCTCAAAATCTGCTTTTTTACCCCAAAATCTGCCTTTTTTACCTCAAAATCTGCTTTTTAACCCCAAAATCTGCCTTTTTAACCTCAAAATCTGATTTTTTACCTCAAAATTTCCACTTTTTACCTCACGATTTCCTCACCCGCCACAAAATCTGCCCCAGATCCCAAAATCCGCTCTTTTCACCTCAAAATGTGCTATTTCCACCCCAAAATCTGCCTTTTTTACTCCAAAATCTGCCTTTTTTACCTCAAAATCTGATTTTTACCTCAAAATCTCCACTTTTTACCTCACGATTTCCTCACCCACATCACGAAATCTGCCCCACATTCCAAAATCTGCACTTTTCTACCTCAAAACCTGCTTTTTTTACCTCAAAATTTGCCTTTTTTACCTCAAAATCTGCCATTTCCACCTCAAAATTTGCCTTTTTTACCTCAAAATCTGATTTTTACCCCAAAATCTCCACTTTTTACCTCACGATTTCCTCACCCGCCACAAAATCTGCCCCAGATCCCAAAATCCGCTCTTTTCACCTCAAAATCTGCCATTTCCACCCCAAAATCTGATTTTTACCTCTAAATCTCCACTTTTTACCTCACGATTTCCTCACCCACATCACAAAATCTGCCCCAGAGCCCAAAATCTGCACTTTTCACCCCAAAATTGCCACTTTTCACATCAAAATTTGCCATTTCCACCACAAAATCTCCACTTTTTTACTTCAGCATTTCCTCCCAATCCCCAAAATCCACTTTTTCACCTCAAAATCTGCTTTTTTACCTCAAAATCTGCACTTTTTACCTCACGATTTCCTCACCCACCACAAAATCTGCCCCAGATCCCAAAATCCGCTCTTTTCACCTCAAAATTTGCTATTTCCACCCCCAAATCTGCCTTTTTCACCTCAAAATCTGCTTTTTTACCCCAAAATCTCCACTTTTTACCTCACGATTTCCTCACCCGCCACAAAATCTGCCCCAGATCCCAAAATCCGCTCTTTTCACCTCAAAATTTGCCATTTCCACCTCAAAATCTGCCTTTTTCACCTCAAAATCTGCTTTTTTACCTCAAAATCTGCACTTTTTACCTCACGATTTCCTCACCCACCACAAAATCTGCCCCAGATCCCAAAATCCGCTCTTTTCACCTCAAAATTTGCTATTTCCACCCCCAAATCTGCCTTTTTCACCTCAAAATCTGCTTTTTTACCCCAAAATCTCCACTTTTTACCTCACGATTTCCTCACCCGCCACAAAATCTGCCCCAGATCCCAAAATCCGCTCTTTTCACCTCAAAATTTGCCATTTCCACCTCAAAATCTGCCTTTTTTACCTCAAAATTTGCCTTTTTTACCTCAAAATCTGATTTTTACCTCAAAATCTCCACTTTTTACCTCACGATTTCCTCACCCACATCACGAAATCTGCCCCACATTCCAAAATCTGCACTTTTCACCCCAAAATCTGCCATTTCCACCCCAAATCCTGCCTTTTTCACCTCAAAATCTGCTTTTTTACCTCAAAATCTGATTTTTTACCCCAAAATCTGCCTTTTTCACCCCAAAATCTGCTTTTTTACCTCTAAATCTGCCTTTTTACCGCAAAATCTCCACTTTTTACCTCACAATTTCCTCACCCACATCACGAAATCTGCCCCACATTCCAAAATCCGCTCTTTTCACCTCAAAATCTGCACTTTTCACCTCAAAATCTGCACTTTTCACCTCAAAATCTGCACTTTTTTTTCCTTCAGGATTGCTCTCCGACCCCAAAATCTGCTATTTCCCCCCCAAAATCTGCTTTTTTACCTCAAAATCTCCACTTTTTACCTCACGATTTCCTCACCCGCCACAAAATCTGCCCCACATCCCAAAATCCGCTCCTTTCACCTCAAAATCTGCACTTTTCACCTCAAAACCACCACTTTTCACCACAAAACCTGCACTTTTTAACTTCAGCATTTCCTCCCACTCCTCAAAATCCGCCCTTTTCACCCCAAAATCCACTTTTTTCCCTCAAAACCGGCACTTTCCCCTCCAAACCTGCGCCTTTCCCCTCACGACTTCCTCCAACCGCCCAAAACGTTCCCCCCCGAGCGCCAAAATTCGCCTTTTTCCCCTCAAATTCCGCCCTTTCTGCCCAAATCTCGCCTTTCCCATTCCAACCTCACCCCTTTTCCCCTCACAATTCCCCGCCCGGCCCCAAATTTTCCCTTTTTCACCCCAAAATTCCGCCCCCTCCTCCCCCCCCCCCCCCGCCCCCACCTCAGCTCCGCTGCGGCGATCGCCGGCTGTGGGCGGGGCTTGCGCTGGTGACGTCACCGCGCGTCCGCCCCAATGGGCGGAGCCTTAAAAGGGCAACGCCGCGAGCTGAGTCACGGTGGGGCCCACCGGGGGTTTTGGGGTTCCCGGGGGGGATTTTGGGGTCCCTGAGGGGATTTTGGGGGGTCCTGAGGGGATTTTGGGGTTTTTGAGGGGTTACCCTGCGAATTATGGGGCGCCTCAGGGGGTTTTGGGGTTCGGGGAGTGGTTTTTGGGGAGATTTTTGGGGTCCAGGGTCAGTTTTGGGGCATCACTTTTGGGGTTCGGGGTAATTTTTGGGGAATCCATTTGGTGGTTTTGGGGTCACTTTGGGGTTTTTGGGGGGAATTTTGGGGGTCCACGAGCAGTTTGGGGGTTCAGGGTGGGATTTTTGGGGTTCCCGGGGGGAAATTTTTGGGGTTCAGGGCCATTTTTGGGGTTCCGGGGGAGCCGAGGGGGAAATTTTGGGGGTTCTGAGTCAATTTTGGGGGATTTTGGGTTTTCGGGGTCATTTTTGGGGTCCGGGGGGAATTTGGGGACAATCCCGGGGGGATTTTGGGGTCCCTGAAGGGATTTGGGGACAATCCCGGGGGGATTTTTGGGTCCGGGGGGGATTTGGGGACAATCCCGGGGGGATTTTGGGGTCCCTGAAGGGATTTGGGGACAATCCCGGGGGGATTTTGGGTTCCCTGAGGGGATTTGGGGACAATCCCGGGGGGATTTTGGGGTCCCTGAGGGGATTTGGGGACAATCCCGGGGGGATTTTGGGGTCCCTGAAGGGATTTGGGGACAATCCCGGGGGGATTTTGGGGTCCGGGGGGGATTTGGGGGACAATCCCGGGGGGATTTTGGGGTCCCTGAGGGGATTTGGGGACAATCCCGGGGGGATTTTGGGGTCCCTGAGGGGATTTGGGGACAATCCCGGGGGGATTTTGGGGTCCCAGGGGGGATTTGGGGACAATCCCGGGGGATTTTGGGGTCCGGGGGGGATTTGGGGACAATCCCGGGGGGATTTTGGGGTCCCGGGGGAATTTGGGGACAATCCCGGGGGGATTTTGGGGTCCCTGAGGGGATTTGGGGACAATCCCGGGGGGATTTTGGGTCCCTGAGGGGATTTGGGGACAATCCCGGGAGATTTTGGGTCCCTGAAGGGATTTGGGGACAATCCCGGGAGATTTTGGGGTCCCAGGGGGGATTTGGGGACAATCCCGGGGGACTTTGGGGTCCCTGAGGGGATTTGGGGACAATCCCGGGGGATTTTGGGGTCCTTGAGGGGATTTGGGGACAATCCCGGGGGGATTTTGGGGTCCCTGAGGGGATTTGGGGACAATCCCGGGGGGTTTTGGGGTCCCTGAACGGATTTGGGGACAATCCCGGGGGATTTTGGGGTCCTTGAGGGGATTTGGGGACAATCCCGGGGCATTTTGGGGTCCGGGGGGGATTTGGGGACAATCCCGGGGGGATTTTGGGGTCCGGGGGGGATTTGGGGACAATCCCGGGGGGATTTTGGGGTTCCTGATGGGATTTGGGGACAATCCCGGGGGGATTTTTGGGGTCCCTGAAGGGATTTGGGGACAATCCCGGGGGGATTTTGGGGTCCCTGATGGGATTTGGGGACAATCCCGGGGGGATTTTGGGGTCCCTGATGGGATTTGGGGACAATCCCGGGGGGATTTTGGGGTCCCTGAGGGGATTTGGGGACAATCTCGGGGGATTTTGGGGCTAATTTCGGGGATTTGGGGCCATTTTAGGGCATTTTTGGGCTCTTTCTCCCTCCCACCCCAATTTTGGGTTTTTTTGGGTTTTTTTTTCCTCCCTCCCCAGGCGGATTTTGGGGTTTATTTCGGGGTGTCCCTCCCCCCACCCCAGCACAGATTTGGGGTCATTTCCCCATTTTTGGGGTCATTTCCCCATTTCCCCTCCTCCTTTCCCCTCCCTCCCCCAATGGGATTTTGGGTTCATTTCGGGCGTTTTTGGGGTTTCTCACTCACCGTGGGGAGTCCGTGGGGGGCGGCTCGGGGGGATCCGGGGGCTCCCCCTTATATCCCCCTGGGGACCCCCCCCTCCCCTCCTCCCCTCCCCCCCCCGTGACCTTCTCGGGTCCCCTTTGCCCTTTCGGGAGCCCCAAAATAGCCCCGCCCCTCCCCCACCCCCGCGCGTCCTTTGCCGGTGGGGGGAGGGGTGAGCCCGCCCCTCCCCCACCCCGCTCCATTTTTGGGGGGGTTTCCCCTCCCCCCTCTCAAATTTTGGGGTTTTTTTCCCCAAAATTTCCCCTCCCCCCACTTTTTCCGCCCCTCCCCCCATTTTTGGGGTCTCCCCCCCTCCCCCACCCCTTTTTACCCCTCCCCCATTTTGGGGTCCAATCCCCTCCCCCCCCCTCCCCCTTTTTGCCCCTCCCCCACCTCATCTCGGGACCCTCCCCCCCAAATTTTTGGGACCACCCCCCCCCCCAAATTGGCCCCTCCCCCTTTTTGGGAACTCAAATTTTGGGGCCCCTCCCCCCTTTTTGGCACCCCCAAATATGGCTCCTCCCCTTTTTTGGGAGGATTTGGCCCCTCCCCTTTTCCTGAACCCCAAATTTGGCCCCTCCTCCTTTTTCTGAACCCCAATTTTGGCCCCTCCCCCTTTTATTGAACCCAAATTTTTGCCCCTCCCCCTTTTATTGAACCCCAATTTTTGCCCCTCCCCCTTTTTGAGACCCCGAAATTTGGCCCCTCCCCCTTTTTCTGAACCCCAAATTTGGCCCCTCCCAGTTTTTTAAGCCCTAATTTTGGCTCCTCCCCCTTTTTCTGAATCCCAAATTTGGCCCCTCCCCCTTTTGGGACCCAAAATTTGGCCCCTCCCCCTTTTATTGAACCCAAATTTTTGCCCCTCCCCTTTTTCTGAACCCCTAATTTTGGCCCCTCCCCCCTTTTTGGGACCCCCAAATTTGGCCCCTCCCCCTATTCCTGAACCCTAAATTTGGCCCCTCCCTCCTTTTTTAATCCCCAAATTTAGCTCCTCCCCCTTTTAATCCCCAAATTTAGCTCCTCCCCCTTTTTAAAACCCCAAATTTAGCTCCTCCCTCTTTTTTAAACCCCAAATTTGGCCCCTCCCCTTTTTTTTGAACCCCGAATTTGGCCCCTCCCACTTTTATTGAACCCCGAATTTGGCCCCTCCCACTTTTATTGAACCCCAAATTTGGCTCCTCCCCCTTTTCCTGAACCCTAAATTTGGCCCCTCCCACTTTTTTAACCCCTAATTTTGGCCCCTCCCACTTTTATTGAACCCCAATTTTTGCCCCTCCCCCTTTTATTGAACCCCAATTTTGGCCCCTCCCCCTTTTATTGAACCCCAATTTTGGCCCCTCCCCCTTTTCCTGAACCCCAAATTTGGCCCCTCCCCCTTTTTAAAATGCCAATTTTGGCTCCTCCCACTTTTATTGAACCCCAAGTTTTGCCCCTCCCACTTTTTTGAACCCCAAAATTTGGCCCCTCCCACTTTTATCAAACCCTGAATTTTGGCCCCTCCCCCTTTTGAACCCCCCAATTTTGGCCCCTCCTCCTTTGGGGAGGCTCCTCCCCTTTTTGAGACCCCTACATTTGGCCCCTCCCCCTTTTGGGACCCCAAATTTGGCTCCTCCCCCTTTTTTAGGATTTGGCCCCTCCCCCTTTTTGGGACCCCTATTTTTGGCCCCTCCCCTTTTTTTGAACCCCAATTTTGGCCCCTCCCCCTTTTTATGTACCCCAAATTTGGCCCCTCCCCCTTTTTCTGAACCCCAAATTTGGCCCCTCCCCCTTTTGGGACCCCCAATATTTGGCCCCTCCCCCTTTTTTTAAAACCACAATTTTGGCCCCTCCCCCTTTTCGGACCCCTAATATTTGGCCCCGCCCCCTTTTGGGTCTTAATGAGGGGGCGTGGCTTCGGTGGGGCGAGGGGCGGGGCCTCCTCCCCCTTCCTTTCTGTCAACATTAAAATCTCATTAATATTCACAAGCACAGCCAATGTTACCTTTAAAATTCATTAATATTCATAAGCCCAGCCTAGTTGAGAGTTTTATGCTAATAACTACCTCCTAGCCACGCCCAGCTCATAAATATTCAACAAAAACGTCGCCGTCGCCATGGCAACGCCTCCCCGCCGCGCTCCCATTGGCCGCCCGCCCTCAAACCACGCCCTCCTCCTCTCAGCCAATCAGCGCCGCCGGCACCGCCCCGGCCCTGCCCCGCGACGCCTCCTGATTGGCTGCAGGGCTCGGCCAATCAGCGCGCGCGGCCTTCCCGCCGCCGCCTGAGGGGAGGCGGGGGGGGGGCGAGCGGCCCTCATGGAAATCCACGCAAATTTATGCAAATGAGCGGCGCCGGCGCCGCGCTGAATATTCATGAGGCGCTGAGGGAGGCCCCAGACCCGCCCGGGTGTCGGTGAGGGGGAAATTTATGCAAATTAAGGGGGTTGGGCAATGGAGGCGGGGCTGCACCTGTCCCATCCCCCTTAGCCCCGCCCCCAATCCCCTTAACCACGCCCCTCCTAAGCCCCGCCCCTCCCGGTGTCCCTCCGGTGTCCCCTTGTCCCATTCCCTTAGCCCCGCCCCCAATCCCCTTAACCCCGTCCCTCTCAAGCCCCGCCCTCCGGTGTCCCGCCAGTGCCCCCTTGTCCCATCCCCCTTAGCCCCGCCCCTAATCCCATAAACCCCGCCCCTCCATCAATTCCCGGTGTCCCTACGCTGTCCCTTTGGCCCCGCCCCTAATCCCATAAACCCCTCCCCTCCCAAGCCCCGCCCCTCCCGGTGTCCCTACGGTGTCCCCTTGTCCCATCCCCCTTAGCCACGCCCCTAATCCCATAAACCCCGCCCCTCCATCAATTCCCGGTCTCCCTCCGCTCTCCCCTTGGCCCCGCCCCAAATCCCCTAAACCCCGCCCCTCCATCAATTCCCGGTGTCCCTCCGCTCTCCCTTTGGCCCCGCCCCTAATCCCATAAACCCCGCCCCCTCATCAATTCCCGGTGTCCCTACCCTGTCCCTTTGGCCACGCCCCTAATCCCATAAACTCCGCCCCTCCATCAATTCCCGGTGTCCCTCCGGTGTCCCTTTGGCCCCGCCCCTAATCCCATAAGCCCCGCCCCTCCATCAATTCCCGATGTCCCTCCGCTGTCCCTTTGGCCCCGCCCCTAATCCCCTTAACCCCGCCCCTCCATCAATTCCCGGTGTCCCTACCCTGTCCCTTTGGCCACGCCCCTAATCCGTTTAAACCCCGCCCCTCCATCAATTCCCGGTCTCCCTACGCTCTCCCTTTGGCCCCGCCCCTAATCCCCTTAACCCCGCCCATCCATCAATTCCCGGTGTCCCTCCGCTCTCCCTTTGGCCACGCCCCTAATCCCATAAGCCCCGCCCCTCCATCAATTCCCGCTGTCCCTACGCTCTCCCTTTGGCCCCGCCCCACTCCCCTTCACCCCGCCCCCCCAAGCCCCGCCCCTCGCGCTGTCCCCGCCGTGCCCCGGCCCCGCCCCCTCCGGCCATGCCCGCTGTCCCCTCGGTCCCCGCCGTGCCCCGCGCTGTCCCCGCGCTGTCCCCTCGCTGTCCCCTCGCTGTCCCCTCGCCGTCCCCGGTCCGCCCATCCCCCCCCCGCCCGCCCCGCCCCCCCGGCAGGCCCCGCCCGCCCGGCCATGCCCGGCGCCGCGCTGTCGCCGCCGGTGTCGCCGCCGGTGTCGCCGCCGGTGTCGCCGCCGGTGTCGCCGCCGGTGTCGCCGGCGCTGCTCTGCCTGCCGGGGCTGCTCTTCTTCCCCGGGCTCTTCCTGCTGGCCCGCCGCGGCCTGGCCGCCATCGCCGGCTGTCCCCGGGGCCGCGCCACCGTGCTGGCCGCCAGGTGACACCGCGGGGACAACGGGGGGGCGGGGCACGGGATGGGGACAGGGACAGGGGACAGGGATGGGGACAGGGGACAGGGGACAGGGATGGGGACAGGGATGGGGACAGGGATGGGGACAGGGGACAGTGACAGGGACAAGGATGGGGACAGGGGACAGCTGGGGGGATGGGAGAGATGGGGACAGGGATGGGGACAGGGATGGGGACACGGTGCTGGCCGCCAGGTGACACCGCGGGGACAACGGGGGGGGCGGGGCACGGGATGGGGACGGGGACAGGGGACAGGGACAGGGGACAGGGATGGGGACAGGGGACGGGGACAGGGATGGGGACAGGGATGGGGACAGGGGACAGCTGGGGGGATGGGAGAGATGGGGACAGGGATGGGGACAGGGATGGGGATAGGGGACAGCTGGGGGGATGGGAGAGATGGGGACAGGGATGGGGACACGGTGCTGGCCGCCAGGTGACACCGCGGGGACAACGGGGGGGCGGGGCACGGGATGGGGACAGGGATGGGGACAGGGGACAGGGATGGGGACACGGTGCTGGCCGCCAGGTGACACCGCGGGGACAACGGGGGGGCGGGGCACGGGATGGGGACAGGGATGGGGACAGGGACAAGGATGGGGACAGGGGACAGCTGGGAGGATGGGAGAGATGGGGACAGGGACAGGGGACAGGGATGGGGACAGGGGACAGGGATGGGGACAGGGACAGGGGACAGGGACAGGGGACAGCTGGGGGGATGGGAGAGATGGGGACAGGGACAGGGGACAGGGATGGGGACAGGGGACAGGGATGGGGACAGGGATGGGGACAGGGACAGGGATGGGGACAGGGGACAGGGGACAGTGACAGGGGACAGGGGACACGGTGCTGGCCGCCATCGCCGGCTGTCCCCGGGGCCGCGCCACCGTGCTGGCCGCCAGGTGACACCGCGGGGACAACGGGGGGGGCGGGGCACGGGATGGGGACAGGGACAGGGGACAGGGATGGGGACAGGGGACAGTGACAGGGACAAGGATGGGGACAGGGGACAGCTGGGGGGATGGGAGAGATGGGGACAGGGATGGGGACAGGGATGGGGACACGGTGCTGGCCGCCAGGTGACACCGCGGGGACAACGGGGGGGGCGGGGCACGGGATGGGGACAGGGGACAGGGGACAGGGGACAGGGATGGGGACAGGGATGGGGACAGGGGACGGGGACAGGGATGGGGACAGGGGACAGGGGACAGGGATGGGGACAGGGGACAGGGACAGGGGACAGGGATGGGGACAGGGGACAGGGATGGGGACAGGGACAGGGGACAGCTGGGGGGATGGGAGAGGGATGGGGACAGGGATGGGGACACGGTGCTGGCCGCCAGGTGACACCGCGGGGACAACGGGGGGGGCGGGGCACGGGATGGGGACAGGGGACAGGGGAGAGGGATGGGGACAGGGACAGGGGACAGGGGACAGGGACAGGGGACAGCTGGGGGGATGGGAGAGATGGGGACAGGGGACAGGGATGGGGACAGGGATGGGGATGGGGATGGGAATGGGGACAGAGATGGGGACAGGGATGGGGACACGGTGCTGGCCGCCAGGTGACACCTCGGGGACAACGGGGGGGGGCGGGGCACGGGGATGGGGACAGGGGACAGGGACAGGGGACAGGGGACAGGGATGGGGACAGGAGACAGAGATGGGGACAGGGATGGGGACAGGGATGGGGACAGGGACAGGGACAGGGGACAGGGACAGGGGACAGGGGACAGGGATGGGGGACAGGGACAGGGGAAAGGGATGGGGACAGGGATGGGACAAGGAGGGGACAGGGATGGGGACAAGGAGGGGACACTGCAGGAACAGGGATGGGTGGCACCGGGCCAGGGAGGGGACAGGGCAGGAGGTGACACCGTGAGGGTGACAGGGACAGGGATGAGAGGAGGGGGGACACTGCAGGGACAGGGAGGGGACAGGGAGGGGGACAGGGAGGGGACAGGGAAGGGACAGGGAGGGGACAGGGATGGGGACAGGGATGGGGACAGGGAGGGGGACAGAGATGGGGACAGGGAGGGGACAGGGAGGGGACAGGGATGGGGACAGGGAGAGGACAGAGAGGGGACAGGGAGGGGACAGGGATGGGGACAGGGAGAGGACAGAGAGGGGACAGGGAGGGGACAGGGAGGGGACAGGGACAGGGATGGGGACAGAGTTGAGGATGGAGGGGACAGGGAGGGGACAGGGATGGGACAGGGATTGGGATGGAGGGGACAGGGAGGGGACAGGGATTGGGACAGGGAGGGGACAGGGATGGGGACAGGGATTGGGACAGGGAGGGGACAGGGATTGGGACAGGGAGGGGACAGGGATGGGGACATTGTGGGAACAGGGATGGGTGGCACCAGGCCAGGGATGGGGACAGGGAGGGGACAGGGCTGGGGACAAGGAGGGGACAAGGAGGGGGACACTGCAGGGACAGGGCTGGGGACATTGCAGGGACAGGGGTGGGTGGCACCAGGTCAGGGATGGGGACAGGGATGGGGACAGGGATGGGACAGGGACAGGGATGGGGACAGGGATGGGACAGGGATGGGGACAGGGGACAGGGATGGGGAGGGGACAGGGATGGGTGGCACCGGGCCAGAGAGGGGACAGGGAGGGGACAGGGACAGGGGACAGGGAGGGGACAGGGACAGGGAGGGAACAGGGAGGGGACAGGGACAGGGAGGGGGACAGGGAGGGGACAGGGAGGGGACAGGGACAGTGACAGTGACAAGGCCAGGCCGGGGGGGGTTGGTGACACTCAGGAGGGGCTCGGTGACAATCCGAGCTCGGTGACACTCGGGGGGGGGAGGGGTTGGGGACAATCCGGGGAGGGGATTGGGGACAATCCGGGGAGGGGTGGGGACAATACGGGGAGGGTTGGTGACAATCCGGGGGGGGCAGGGCAGGATTAGCCGGTGACGCGGGGACAGCGCGGGGACACGGCTTAGTGACGTCAGCGCCGGCCCCGCCCCCAACGTGTCACCGGCGTGTCACCGGCGTGCCACCACTGTCACCCCTGTGTCCCTGTGTCACCCTGTGTCACCCTCTGTCACCCTGTGTCACCCTGTGTCCCTGTGTCCCTGTGTCACCCTGTGTCCCTGTGTCCCTGTGTCACCCTGTGTCACCCTGTGTCCCTGTGTCCCTGTGTCACCCTGTGTCACCCTGTGTCCCTGTGTCCCTGTGTCACCCTGTGTCACCCTGTGTCACCCCTGTGTCACCCTGTGTCCCCGTGTCACCCTGTGTCACCTGTGTCACCCTGTGTCACCCTGTGTCACCCCTGTGTCACCCTGTGTCCCTGTGTCACCCTGTGTCACCTGTGTCACCCCTGTGTCACCCTGTGTCACCCTGTGTCCCTGTGTCACCCTGTGTCACCTGTGTCACCCCTGTGTCACCCTGTGTCACCCTGTGTCCCTGTGTCACCCTGTGTCACCTGTGTCACCCTGTGTCACCCTGTGTCACCCCTGTGTCACCCTGTGTCCCTGTGTCACCCTGTGTCACCTGTGTCACCCCTGTGTCACCCTGTGTCACCCTGTGTCCCTGTGTCACCCTGTGTCACCTGTGTCACCCTGTGTCCCTGTGTCACCCTGTGTCCCTGTGTCACCCCTGTGTCACCCTGTGTCACCCTGTGTCCCTGTGTCACCCTGTGTCACCCTGTGTCACCCTGTGTCCCTGTGTCCCTGTGTCACCTGTGTCACCCTGTGTCACCTGTGTCACCTGTGTCACCCTGTGTCACCCTGTGTCACCCTGTGTCCCTGTGTCACCCTGTGTCCCTGTGTCACCCTGTGTCACCCTGTGTCCCTGTGTCACCCTGTGTCCCCCTGTGTCCCTGTGTCACCTGTGTCACCCTGTGTCACCCTGTGTCACCCTGTGTCACCCTGTGTCCCTGTGTCACCCTGTGTCACCCTGTGTCACCCTGTGTCACCCTGTGTCCCTGTGTCCCTGTGTCACCTGTGTCACCCTGTGTCACCCTGTGTCACCCTGTGTCCCTGTGTCACCCTGTGTCACCCTGTGTCCCTTTGTCACCCTGTGTCCCTGTGTCACCCTGTGTCACCCTGTGTCACCCTGTGTCCCTGTGTCCCTGTGTCACCCTGTGTCACCCTGTGTCCCTGTGTCACCCTGTGTCCCTGTGTCACCCTGTGTCACCTGTGTCCCTGTGTCACCCTGTGTCCCTGTGTCACCCTGTGTCACCCTGTGTCACCCTGTGTCCCTGTGTCACCCTGTGTCACCCTGTGTCACCCTGTGTCCCTGTGTCACCCTGTGTCCCTGTGTCCCTGTGTCACCCTGTGTCCCTGTGTCACCCTGTGTCCCTGTGTCCCTGTGTCACCTGTGTCCCTGTGTCCCTGTGTCACCCTGTGTCACCCTGTGTCACCCTGTGTCACCCTGTGTCCCTGTGTCCCTGTGTCCCTGTGTCACCCTGTGTCACCCTGTGTCACCCTGTGTCACCCTGTGTCCCTGTGTCACCCTGTGTCACCTGTGTCCCTGTGTCACCCTGTGTCACCCTGTGTCACCTGTGTCACCCTGTGTCACCCTGTGTCACCCTGTGTCACCCTGTGTCCCTGTGTCCCTGTGTCCCTGTGTCACCCTGTGTCACCTGTGTCACCCTGTGTCACCCTGTGTCACCCTGTGTCACCCTGTGTCACCCTGTGTCCCTGTGTCACCCTGTGTCACCCTGTGTCACCCTGTGTCACCTGTGTCACCCTGTGTCACCCTGTGTCACCTGTGTCACCCTGTGTCCCTGTGTCCCTGTGTCACCCTGTGTCACCCTGTGTCACCCTGTGTCCCTGTGTCACCCTGTGTCACCCTGTGTCACCCTGTGTCACCTGTGTCACCCTGTGTCACCCTGTGTCACCTGTGTCACCCTGTGTCCCTGTGTCCCTGTGTCACCCTGTGTCACCCTGTGTCACCCTGTGTCCCTGTGTCCCTGTGTCACCCTGTGTCACCCTGTGTCACCCTGTGTCACCTGTGTCACCCTGTGTCCCTGTGTCCCTGTGTCACCCTGTGTCACCCTGTGTCACCCTGTGTCCCTGTGTCACCCTGTGTCACCCTGTGTCCCTGTGTCACCCTGTGTCCCTGTGTCACCCTGTGTCACCCTGTGTCACCTGTGTCACCCTGTGTCCCTGTGTCACCCTGTGTCCCTGTGTCACCCTGTGTCACCCTGTGTCACCCTGTGTCCCCCTGTGTCACCGTGTCACCCTGTGTCCCTGTGTCACCCTGTGTCACCCTGTGTCACCCTGTGTCACCCTGTGTCCCTGTGTCCCTGTGTCCCTGTGTCACCCTGTGTCCCTGTGTCACCCTGTGTCACCCTGTGTCCCTGTGTCCCTGTGTCCCTGTGTCACCCTGTGTCCCTGTGTCACCCTGTGTCACCCTGTGTCCCTGTGTCCCTGTGTCACCCGTGTGTCACCCTGTGTCACCCTGTGTCCCTGTGTCCCTGTGTCCCTGTGTCACCCTGTGTCCCTGTGTCACCCTGTGTCACCCTGTGTCCCTGTGTCCCTGTGTCACCCTGTGTCACCCTGTGTCACCCTGTGTCCCTGTGTCACCCTGTGTCACCCTGTGTCACCCTGTGTCACCTGTGTCACCTGTGTCACCCTGTGTCACCCTGTGTCACCCTGTGTCACCCTGTGTCCCTGTGTCACCTGTGTCACCCTGTGTCACCCTGTGTCACCCTGTGTCACCTGTGTCACCCTGTGTCACCCTGTGTCCCTGTGTCACCTGTGTCACCCTGTGTCACCCTGTGTCACCCTGTGTCACCTGTGTCACCCTGTGTCCCTGTGTCACCTGTGTCACCCTGTGTCCCTGTGTCACCTGTGTCACCCTGTGTCCCTGTGTCATCTGTGTCACCTGTGTCACCCTGTGTCACCCTGTGTCACCTGTGTCACCTGTGTCACCCTGTGTCCCTGTGTCATCTGTGTCACCTGTGTCACCCTGTGTCACCCTGTGTCCCTGTGTCACCCTGTGTCACCCTGTGTCACCCTGTGTCCCTGTGTCACCCTGTGTCCCTGTGTCACCCTGTGTCACCCTGTGTCCCTGTGTCACCCTGTGTCACCCTGTGTCCCTGTCACCCTGTGTCCCTTTGTCACCCTGTGTCCCTGTGTCACCCTGTGTCACCCTGTGTCACCCTGTGTCCCTGTGTCACCCTGTGTCCCTGTGTCCCTGTGTCACCCTGTGTCCCTGTGTCACCCTGTGTCACCCTGTGTCACCCTGTGTCCCTGTGTCACCCTGTGTCCCTGTGTCACCCTGTGTCCCTGTGTCCCTGTGTCACCCTGTGTCCCTGTGTCACCCTGTGTCACCCTGTGTCACCCTGTGTCCCTGTGTCCCTGTGTCACCCTGTGTCACCCTGTGTCACCCTGTGTCCCTGTGTCCCTGTGTCACCTGTGTCACCCTGTGTCACCCTGTGTCACCTGTGTCACCCTGTGTCCCTGTGTCACCTGTGTCACCTGTGTCACCCTGTGTCACCCTGTGTCACCCTGTGTCCCTGTGTCACCTGTGTCACCCTGTGTCCCTGTGTCACCTGTGTCACCCTGTGTCCCTGTGTCATCTGTGTCACCTGTGTCACCCTGTGTCACCCTGTGTCACCTGTGTCACCTGTGTCACCCTGTGTCCCTGTGTCATCTGTGTCACCTGTGTCACCCTGTGTCACCCTGTGTCCCTGTGTCACCCTGTGTCACCCTGTGTCACCCTGTGTCCCTGTGTCACCCTGTGTCCCTGTGTCACCCTGTGTCACCCTGTGTCCCTGTGTCACCTTGTGTCACCCTGTGTCCCTGTGTCACCCTGTGTCCCTGTGTCACCCTGTGTCACCCTGTGTCACCCTGTGTCCCTGTGTCACCCTGTGTCCCTGTGTCACCCTTGGTCACCCTGTGTCACCCTGTGTCACCCTGTGTCACCTGTGTCACCCTGTGTCACCCTGTGTCACCTGTGTCACCCTGTGTCACCTGTGTCCCTGTGTCACCTGTGTCACCCTGTGTCCCTGTGTCCCTGTGTCACCTGTGTCACCCTGTGTCACCCTGTGTCACCCTGTGTCACCTGTGTCACCCTGTGTCACCCTGTGTCCCTGTGTCACCTGTGTCACCCTGTGTCACCCTGTGTCACCCTGTGTCACCTGTGTCACCCTGTGTCACCTGTGTCACCCTGTGTCCCTGTGTCACCCTGTGTCACCCTGTGTCACCTGTGTCACCCTGTGTCACCTGTGTCACCCTGTGTCCCTGTGTCACCCTGTGTCACCCTGTGTCCCTGTGTCACCTGTGTCCCTGTGTCCCTGTGTCCCTGTGTCACCCTGTGTCACCCTGTGTCCCTGTGTCACCTGTGTCCCTGTGTCCCTGTGTCCCTGTGTCACCCTGTGTCACCCTGTGTCCCTGTGTCACCTGTGTCCCTGTGTCCCTGTGTCCCTGTGTCACCCTGTGTCACCCTGTGTCACCCTGTGTCACCTGTGTCACCCTGTGTCACCCTGTGTCCCTGTGTCACCCTGTGTCACCTGTGTCACCCTGTGTCACCCTGTGTCCCTGTGTCACCCTGTGTCACCCTGTGTCCCTGTGTCACCCTGTGTCCCTGTGTCACCTGTGTCACCCTGTGTCCCTGTGTCACCTGTGTCACCTGTGTCCCTGTGTCACCCTGTGTCACCCTGTGTCACCCTGTGTCACCCTGTGTCCCCCTGTGTCCCTGTGTCACCCTGTGTCCCTGTGTCACCCTGTGTCACCCTGTGTCACCCTGTGTCCCTGTGTCCCTGTGTCCCTGTGTCACCCTGTGTCCCTGTGTCACCCTGTGTCACCCTGTGTCCCTGTGTCACCCTGTGTCCCTGTGTCCCTGTGTCACCTGTGTCACCTGTGTCCCTGTGTCACCCTGTGTCACCCTGTGTCACCCTGTGTCACCTGTGTCACCCTGTGTCACCCTGTGTCCCTGTGTCACCTGTGTCACCCTGTGTCACCCTGTGTCCCTGTGTCACCCTGTGTCACCCTGTGTCCCTGTGTCACCCTGTGTCCCTGTGTCCCTGTGTCACCTGTGTCACCTGTGTCCCTGTGTCACCCTGTGTCACCCTGTGTCACCTGTGTCACCCTGTGTCACCCTGTGTCCCTGTGTCACCTGTGTCACCCTGTGTCACCCTGTGTCCCTGTGTCCCTGTGTCACCCTGTGTCACCCTGTGTCACCCTGTGTCCCTGTGTCACCCTGTGTCACCCTGTGTCACCCTGTGTCACCCTGTGTCCCTGTGTCACCCTGTGTCACCCTGTGTCACCCTGTGTCACCCTGTGTCCCTGTGTCCCTGTGTCACCCTGTGTCACCTGTGTCACCCTGTGTCACCCTGTGTCCCTGTGTCCCTGTGTCACCTGTGTCACCTGTGTCCCTGTGTCACCCTGTGTCACCCTGTGTCACCTGTGTCACCCTGTGTCACCCTGTGTCCCTGTGTCACCTGTGTCACCCTGTGTCCCTGTGTCCCTGTGTCACCCTGTGTCCCTGTGTCCCTGTGTCACCTGTGTCACCTGTGTCCCTGTGTCACCCTGTGTCACCCTGTGTCACCTGTGTCACCCTGTGTCACCCTGTGTCCCTGTGTCACCTGTGTCACCCTGTGTCCCTGTGTCCCTGTGTCACCCTGTGTCCCTGTGTCCCTGTGTCACCTGTGTCACCTGTGTCCCTGTGTCACCCTGTGTCACCCTGTGTCCCTGTGTCACCCTGTGTCACCCTGTGTCCCTGTGTCACCCTGTGTCACCCTGTGTCACCCTGTGTCTCTGTGTCACCCTGTGTCACCCTGTGTCACCCTGTGTCACCCTGTGTCCCTGTGTCACCCTGTGTCCCTGTGTCCCTGTGTCACCCTGTGTCACCCTGTGTCACCCTGTGTCACCCTGTGTCCCTGTGTCCCTGTGTCACCCTGTGTCACCCTGTGTCACCCTGTGTCACCCTGTGTCACCCTGTGTCCCTGTGTCCCTGTGTCACCCTGTGTCACCCTGTGTCACCCTGTGTCCCTGTGTCACCCTGTGTCACCCTGTGTCACCCTGTGTCACCCTGTGTCCCTGTGTCACCCTGTGTCCCTGTGTCCCTGTGTCACCCTGTGTCACCCTGTGTCCCTGTGTCACCCTGTGTCACCCTGTGTCACCCTGTGTCACCTGTGTCCCTGTGTCACCTGTGTCCCTGTGTCCCTGTGTCCCTGTGTCCCTGTGTCCCTGTGTCACCCTGTGTCACCCTGTGTCACCCTGTGTCCCCCTGTGTCACCTGTGTCACCCTGTGTCACCCTGTGTCACCCTGTGTCACCTGTGTCCCTGTGTCCCTGTGTCACCCTGTGTCACCTGTGTCACCCTGTGTCACCCTGTGTCACCCTGTGTCCCTGTGTCACCCTGTGTCACCCTGTGTCACCCTGTGTCACCCTGTGTCCCTGTGTCCCTGTGTCACCCTGTGTCACCCTGTGTCCCTGTGTCCCTGTGTCACCCTGTGTCACCCTGTGTCCCTGTGTCCCCCTGTGTCACCCTGTGTCACCCTGTGTCACCCTATGTCACCCTGTGTCACCCTGTGTCCCTGTGTCACCCTGTGTCACCCTGTGTCACCTTGTGTCACCCTGTGTCACCCTGTGTCACCCTGTGTCCCTGTGTCCCTGTGTCCCTGTGTCACCCTGTGTCACCCTGTGTCCCTGTGTCACCCTGTGTCCCTGTGTCCCTGTGTCACCCTGTGTCACCTGTGTCACCTGTGTCACCTGTGTCACCCTGTGTCCCTGTGTCACCCTGTGTCCCTGTGTCACCCTGTGTCACCCTGTGTCACCCTGTGTCCCTGTGTCACCCTGTGTCACCCTGTGTCACCCTGTGTCACCTGTGTCCCTGTGTCACCCTGTGTCCCTGTGTCACCCTGTGTCACCCTGTGTCACCTGTGTCCCTGTGTCACCCTGTGTCACCTGTGTCACCCTGTGTCACCCTGTGTCACCCTGTGTCCCTGTGTCACCTGTGTCCCTGTGTCACCCTGTGTCACCTGTGTCACCTGTGTCCCTGTGTCACCCTGTGTCACCTGTGTCACCCCTGTGTCACCCTGTGTCACCCTGTGTCACCCCTGTGTCACCCTGTGTCACCCTGTGTCACCCTGTGTCACCCCTGTGTCACCCTGTGTCACCCTGTGTCACCCTGTGTCACCCTGTGTCCCTGTGTCACCCGTGTCACCCTGTGTCCCTGTGTCCCTGTGTCACCCTGTGTCACCCTGTGTCACCTGTGTCACCTGTGTCCCTGTGTCACCCTGTGTCCCTGTGTCACCCTGTGTCCCTGTGTCCCTGTGTCACCTGTGTCACCTGTGTCACCCTGTGTCACCCTGTGTCACCCTGTGTCCCTGTGTCCCTGTGTCACCTGTGTCCCCCTGTGTCACCCTGTGTCACCCTGTGTCACCTGTGTCACCCCTGTGTCCCTGTGTCACCTGTGTCACCTGTGTCACCTGTGTCACCCTGTGTCCCTGTGTCCCTGTGTCCCTGTGTCACCCTGTGTCACCTGTGTCACCCTGTGTCACCCTGTGTCCCCCTGTGTCACCTGTGTCACCCTGTGTCACCCTGTGTCACCCTGTGTCCCCCTGTGTCACCTGTGTCACCTGTGTCACCTGTGTCACCCTGTGTCCCTGTGTCCCTGTGTCCCTGTGTCACCCTGTGTCACCCTGTGTCACCCTGTGTCACCCTGTGTCCCCCTGTGTCACCTGTGTCACCCTGTGTCACCCTGTGTCACCTGTGTCACCCTGTGTCCCTGTGTCACCTGTGTCACCTGTGTCACCTGTGTCACCCTGTGTCCCTGTGTCCCTGTGTCCCTGTGTCACCCTGTGTCACCTGTGTCACCCTGTGTCACCCTGTGTCACCTGTGTCACCCTGTGTCACCCTGTGTCACCTGTGTCACCCTGTGTCACCCTGTGTCACCCTGTGTCCCTGTGTCCCTGTGTCACCCTGTGTCACCTGTCTCTCCCCTGTCTCACCTGTCTCACCTGTCTCTCACCTGTCTCTCACCTGTCTCTCACCTGTCTCACCTGTCTCTCACCTGTCCCTCACCTGTCTCACCTGTCTCACCTGTCTCTCACCTGTCTCTCACCTGTCTCTCACCTGTCTCTCACCTGTCTCTCACCTGTCTCTCACCTGTCTCTCACCTGTCTCTCCCCTGTCTCTCACCTGTCTCTCACCTGTCTCTCACCTGTCTCTCACCTGTCTCTCACCTGTCCCTCCAGGTTGGTCTCCTCTGTCCAGGCCGTCATGGCCTCCACAGCCGGGTACATCATCTCCAGCTCCTGCCAGCGCAACGTCATCGATGACCAGTGAGGGACACACCTGGGGTGACACCTGGGGACACCTGGGCACACACCTGGGGTTACCTGGGAACACCTGGGGACACACCTGGACACACCTGGGACACACCTGGGCACACCTGGGGACACCTGGGGACACCTGGGACAGCTGGGACACACCTGGGCACACCTGGGGACACACCTGGGGGGACACACCTGGGCACACCTGGGCACACCTGGGGACACCTGGGGACACCTGGGACAGCTGGGACACACCTGGGCACACCTGGGGACACACCTGGGGGGACACACCTGGGCACACCTGGAAGTACTTGGGGCACACCTGGGCACACCTGGGATACACCTGGGGTTACCTGGGAGTACTTGGGGCACACCTGGGCACACCTGGGGCGCATCTGAGATACACCTGGGCACACCTGGGGCACTCCTGGGACACACCTGTGCCCACCTGTGCCCACCTGTGCCCACCTGTGCCCATCTTACCTGTGCCCACCTGTGCCCACCTGTGCCCATCTTACCTGTGCCCACCTGTCTCACCTGTGCAGGCACTGGCTGGCCTGGGCGTACCCACCCTTCAGGGCACACCTGGGCACACCTGGGGCACACCTGGGCACACCTGGGGCACACCTGGGGACAGCTGGGGACACCTGGGAGATACCTGGGCACACCTGGGAGTACTTGGGGCACACCTGGGGTTCATCTGAGATACACCTGGGCACACCTGGGAGATACCTGTGCCCAGCTGTTCCCATCTTACCTGTGCCCACCTGTCTCACCTGTGCAGGCATTGGCTGGCCTGGGCGTACCCACCCTTCAGGGCACACCTGGGCACACTTGGGCACACCTGGGGCACACCTGGGCACACCTGGGGCACACCTGGGGCACACCTGGGCACACCTGAGATACACCTGGTCACACCTGGGGCACACCTGGGAGATACTTGGGCACACCTGGGCACACCTGGGATACACCTGGGGTTACCTGGGAGTACTTGGGGCACACCTGGGGCACACCTGGGAGATACCTGGGCACACCTGGGCACACCTGGGAGATACCTGAGCACACTGGGTCACACCTGGGAGCACACCTGGGGCACACTTGTGCCCATCTTACCTGTGCCCACCTGTCTCACCTGTGCCCACCTGTCTCACCTGTGCAGGCACTGGCTGGCCTGGGCGTACCCGCCCTTCAGGGCACACCTGGGGCACACCTGGGCACACCTGGGCACACCTGGGCACACCTGGGCACACCTGGCACATCTGAGATACACCTGGGCACACCTGGGGCACACCTGGGAGGTACCTTGGCACACCTGGGCACACCTGGGCACACCTGGGACATACCTGGACACACCTGGGCACATCTGAGATACACCTGGGCACACCTGGGGCACACCTGGGAGGTACCTGGGCACACCTGGGCACACCTGGGCACACCTGGGACATACCTGGGCACACCTGGGCACACCTGGGACATACCTGGATACACCTGGGCACATCTGAGATACACCTGGGCACACCTGGGAGTACTTGGGGCACACCTGGGGCACACCTGAGACACACCTGGGGCACACCTGGGAGATACCCGGGCACATCTGGGGCACACCTGGGGTTACCTGTGCCCACCTGTGCCCACCTGTGCCCATCTCACCTGTGCAGGCACTGGCTGGCCTGGGCGTACCCACCCTTCAGGGCATACCTGGGCACACGTTGTGCACACCTGGGCACACCTGGGGCACGCCTGGGTCACACCTGTGCCCACCTGTGCCCACCTGTCTCACCTGTGCAGGCACTGGCTGGCCTGGGCGTACCCGCCCTTCGCCGTGCCCTACTTCGTGTACGACGTGTACGCCATGTACCTGTGCCACCTGCAGCGCGCCCAGGTGAAGGGCCACGCCCCCGGCGCCGCGCCCGCCCGCGCCGCCGCCGCCGCCTTCCTGCGCCAGGAGCTGCTGATGGTGCTGCACCACCTGGCCATGGTGCTGGTCTGCTTCCCCGTGGCCACCGTGAGTCACCTGGGCACACCTGGGCACACCTGGGGGCAGCTGGGATACACCTGGGCACACCTGGGATAGACCTGAGAGGGGTGGGAACACACCTGGGCACACCTGGGGGCACCTGGGATAGACCTGAGAGGGGTGGGAACACACCTGGGCACACCTGGGATACACCTGGGATACACCTGGGCACACCTGGGATCCATTGGGACACACCTGGGCACACCTGGGATACACCTGGGATACACCTGGGCACACCTGGGCACACCTGGGATAGACCTGGGCACACCTGGGCACACCTGGGCACAGCAGGGGCGGGGCTGATGGTGCTGCACCACCTGGCCATGGTGCTGGTCTGCTTCCCCGTGGCCACCGTGAGTCACCTGGGCACACCTGGGCGCACCTGGGCACACCTGGGCACACCTGGGGGCACCTGGGATACACCTGGGCACACCTGGGCACACCTGGGGGCACCTGGGATACACCTTGGGGCACCTGGGATAGACCTGGGCACACCTGGGCACACCTGGGATACACCTGGGAGATACCTGGGCACACCTGAGAGGGGTGGGAACACACCTGGGCATACCTGGGCACACCTGGGGCATCTGGGATGCACCTGGGATACACCTCGGCACACCTGGGGGCACCTGGAATACACCTGGGAGCACCTGGGCACACCGGGGGGTGCGCCTGGGCACACCTGGGCACACCTGGGCACACCTGGGATTCACCTGGGCACAGCTGGGATACACCTGGGGGCACCTGGGATACACCTGGGCACACCTGGGGCACCTGAGAGATACCTGGGCACACCTGGGATAGACCTGGGCACACCTGGGGCACACCTGGGCACACCTGGGGGCACCTGGGCACAGCTGGGCACAGCTGGGGGCACCTGAGAGGGGTGGGAACACACCTGGGCACACCTGGGGACAGCTGGGATAGACCTGGGCACACCTGGGGCGCACCTGGGCACACCTGCGGAGACTTTGGGGGGGTCTGGGGACACTTGGGGACACCTTGGGGACACTTGGGGGGGGTTGGGGACACTCAGAGGGGTTTGGGGACACTTTGGGGACACCCTGGGGGGGTTGGGGACATCCTGGGGACACTCGGGGGGGACACCTGGGGACACCTTGGGGACACCTGGAGAGGGTTTGGGGACACCTTGGGGACACTCGGGGGGCCTTGGGGACACTCGGGGGGGGGTGGGTACACCTGGGGACACCTTGGGGACACTTGGGGGGGTTGGGGACATTTTGGAGACACTCAGAGGGACTTGGGGACACTTTGGGGACACCTTGGGGGGGTTGGGGACACTTCGGGGACACTCTGGGGGGTTTGGGGACACTTCGGGGACACCTTGGGGACACCTGGAGAGGATTTGGGGACACCTTGGGGACACTCTGGGGGGGGTTGGGGACACTCAGAGGGGTTTGGGGACACTTTGGGGACCCTCTGGGGGGCTTGGGGACATCCTGGGGACACTCGGGAGGCCTTGGGGACACTCGGGGGGGGGGGTTCACCTGGGGACACTTTGGGGACACTCTGGGGGGGTTGGGGACACCTTGGGGACACTTTGGGGACACTCTGGGGGGGTTGGGGACACTCAGAGGAGCTTGGGGACACTTTGGGGACACCTTGGGGACACCTGGAGAGGGTTTGGGGACACCTTGGGGACACCCTGGGGGGGGTTGGGGACACCTTGGGGACACCCTGGGGGGGGTTGGGGACACTCGGGGGGGTTTGGGGACATCCTGGGGACACTCGGGGGGGGTTGGGGACACCCTGGGGACACTTTGGGGACACCCTGGGGACACTCTGGGGGGGGTTGGGGACACCTTGGGAACACCCTGGGGACACCTTGGGGGGGTTTGGGGACACCTTGGGGACACTGGGGACACTTGGGGGGGGGTTGGGGACACTTCGGGGACACCTTGGGGACACCTTGGGGACACCCTGGGGGGGTTGGTGACACCTTGGGGACACCCTGGGTGACATTTGGGGGTCTTGGGGACACTCTGGGGGGGTTTGGGGACACCTTGGGGACACCTGGGTGACATTTGGGGACACCTGGGGACATTGGGGACACCCTGGGGGGGTTGGGGACATTTTTGGGGGGTTGGGGACACCCTGGGGACACTTTGGGGAGGGTTGGGGACACCTTGGGGACCTTGGGGACAGTTTGGGGACACCCTGGGGGGGTTGGGGACACTCAGAGGGGCTTGGGGACACCTTGGGGACACTCGAGGGGGGTTGGGGACACTTTGGGGACACCTTGGGGACACCTTGGGGGGCTTGGGGACACTCGGGGGGACCTTGGGGACACCTTGGGGACACTTTGGGAGGGTTGGGGACACTCGGGGGGGGGTTGGGGACACGTGGGGACACCCTAGGGACACTTTGGGGACACCCTGGGGACACTCAGAGGGCTTGGGGACACTCGAGGGACACCCTGGGGGGTTGGGGACACTTTGGGGACCCTGGAGGGGTTGGGGACACCCTGGGGACACCTTGGGGACACCTTGGGGAGGGTTGGGGACACTCGGGGAGGGTTGGGGACACTTTGGGGACACCTTGGGGACGCTTGGGGGGGTTGGGGACACCTTGGGGGGGTTTGGGGACATCTTGGGGACACCTGGGGAGGGGTTGGTGACACCTTGGGGACACCCTGGGTGTCATTTGGGGGTCTTGGGGACACTCTGGGGGGGTTGGGGACACCTTGGGGACATTTGGGGGGGTTGGGGACATTTTTGGGGGGGTTGGGGACACCCTGGGGACACTTTGGGGGGGGGTCGGGGACACTTTGGGGACCCTGGGGGCAGTTTGGGGACACCCTGGGGGGGTTGGGGACACTCGGGGACCTTGGGGACATTCGGGGGGGGGTTGGGGACACTCTGGGGGTTTGGGGACACCCTGGGTGTTTGGGGACACCTTGGGGACCTTGGGGGCACCCTGGGGGGGTTGGTGACACTCGAGGGGGGGGTTGGGGACAGTTGGGGACAGTTTTGGGGACAGGGCGTGGCCGCTGTCCCCAGCTGTGGCGCCAGGGCAAGGGCGATTTCTTCCTGGGCTGCCTCCTGATGGCCGAGCTGAGCACCCCCTTCGTGTGCCTGGGCAAGGTCCTCATCCTGGTGAGAGATGTCCCCAAATGTCCCCAAGTGTCCCCAAGTGTCCCCAAGTGTCCCCAATGTCCCCAAATCCCGAAAACCCCAAAAAAATCCCACCAAAAATGACCCAAAAATGACCAAAATCCCCCAAAAATCCACCCCAAAATCCACCTGGGCAAGGTCCTCATCCTGCTGAGAGCTGTCCCCAATGTCCCCAAGTGTCCCCAAATGTCCCCAAATGTCCCCGAGTGTCCCCAAGTGTCCCCAAATCCCGAAAACCCCAAAAAAATCCCACCAAAAATGACCCAAAAATGACCAAAAATGGAAAAAATCCCCCAAAATCCAACCCCAAATCCACCTGGGCAAGGTCCTCATCCTGCTGAGAGATGTCCCCAAATGTCCCCAATGTCCCCAAATGTCCCCAATGTCCCCAAATGTCCCCAAGTGTCCCCAATGTCCCCAAATCCCGAAAACCCCAAAAAAATCCCACCAAAAATGACCCAAAAATGACCAAAATCCCCCAAAATCCACCCCAAAATCCACCTGGGCAAGGTCCTCATCCTGCTGAGAGCTGTCCCAAATGTCCCCAAATGTCCCCAAGTGTCCCCAACGTCCCCAAGTGTCCCCAAGTCCCCAAAACCCCAAAAAAATCCCACCAAAAATGACCCCAAAATGACCAAAAACGGGAAAAAACCCCAAAAATCCCCCCCAAAATCCACCTGGGCAAGGTCCTCATCCTGGTGAGAGCTGTCCCCAAATGTCCCCAAGTGTCCCCAAATGTCCCCAAGTGTCCCCAATGTCCCCAAGTGTCCCCAAGTGTCCCCAAGTGTCCCCAAGTCCCAAAATGCTGAAAACCCAAAAAAAATCCCATAAAAAATGACCCAAAAATGGGAAAATCCCATTAAAAAATCCCCAAAATTCCCAAAATTCCCAAAAAATTTCCACAAAAATTTCCCCCCAAATCCTCAAAAATTCCCCCCAAAATTCCCAAATTTCTCAAAAAAAATCCCAAAAATTTTTCCAAAAATTCTCCCAAAAAATTTCTCAAAAAAATTCCCCCAAATTCTCCAAAAATTCCCCCAAAATCCCAAAATATTTCCCCCAAGTCCCCAAAATTCTTTAAAAATTCCCCCAAAATCCCCCAAAATCCCCCCAAGAATCAAAAAGAAAATTCCCAAAAAATCCCCCAAAATTTCCCCAAAATCCAAAAAAATTCCTCCCAAAATTCCCAAAAATTCCTCAGGAAATTCCCAAAAATTTTCCCAAAAAATTCCCCCAAAATTCCCAAAAATTCCTCAAAAAAATCCCAAAAATTCCTCAAGAAATTCTGCAAAATTTCCCCCCAAAATAAAAAAAAAAAATTCCCAAAGTCCCAAAAAAATCCCAAAGAATTTCCACAAAAATCCCCCAAAAATTCCCAAAAAATCCTCAAAAATTTCCCCAAAATTCCCAAATTCCTCCAAAAATTCCCAAAACTTTTTCCAAAAATTCCCCCTAAAATTTTCCAAAAATTCCTCCAAAAATTTTCCCAAAATTCCCAAAACTTCCCAGAAAAATTCCAAAAAAATTCCTCAAAAATCCCCAAAAATTCCTCCAAAAAATCCCCCCAAATTTTCAAAAAATCCTCAAAAATTCTCCCAAAATTCCCAAATTCCTAAAAAAATTCCCAAAATTTTTTTCAAAAATCCCCAAAAAATTCTAAAAAAATTCCCGAAAAATTCCCCAAAAATTCCCAGAAAACCCCCCCAAAATTTCCCAAAAATTCCTCCAAAAATCCTCCAAAATTCAAAAAAAATTCCCAAAATTTTTTTCAAAAACTCCGCCAAAATCCCCCAAAATTCCCAAAAAAATCCCAAAAAGTTTTTCCAAAATTCAAAAAAATTCCTCCAAAAATCCCCCCAAAATCCCCAAAAATTTCCCCAAAAATCCCCAAAAAGATCCCCCAAAATTTCCCCAAAATTCCCAAAAATTCCTCCAAAAATTCCTCCAAAAATTCCTCAAGAAATTCTCCAAAACTTCCCCCAAAAATCCTCAAAAATTCCCCCAAAATTCCCAAAAATTCCTCAAAAAATCCCCCAAAAATTCCCAAAAATTCCCCCCAAAATTCCTCCCCAAATTCCCCCAAGATTCCCAAATTCCTCAGAAAATTCCCAAAAATTTTCCAAAAATTCTCCCCAAAATTCCCCAAAAATTCCCCAAAGTCCTCAAAAAATTCCCAAAAAATCCCAAAAAATTTTCCCAAAATTCCCAGAAAAATCCCCCAAAAATTCCTAAAAAATCCCCAGAAATTCCTGCAAAAAAATCCCCCAAAATTCCCAAAAAATTCCTCCAAAAAATCCCTCAAAAAATTCCCCAAAAAATTCCCACAAAATCCCACAAAAAAATCCTCAAAAATTCCTCCAAAAATTCCCCAAAATTTTCCCAAAATTCCCAGAAAAATTCCCAGAAAAATTCCAAAAAAATTCCTAAAAAAATCCCCCCGAAATTCCCCCCAAAATCCCCCAAAATTCCAAAAAAATTTCCCAAAAATTCCCAAAAATTCCTCCAAAAATTCCCAAAAATTCCCCCCAAAAATCCTCAAAAATTCCCCCCAAAATTCCCAAATTTCTCAAAAAATTCCCAAAACTTTTTCCAAAAATTCCCCAAAATTTTCCCAAAATTCCCAAGAATTCCCAGAAAAATTCCAAAAAAATTCCTCAAAAATCCCCAAAAATTCCTCCAAAAATCCCCCAAAATTCAAAAAAAATTCCTTCAAAAAACCCCCCAAAATTTTCAAAAAATTCCCAAAAAATTTCCCTAAAAAATTCCCCAAAATTCCCTCCCAAAATCCTCAAAAATTCCTCAAAAATTCCCCCAAAATTCCCAAATTCCTCAAAAATTCCCAAAAATTTTTTCAAAAATTCCCCCCAAAAATCTCCAAAAATTCCCCCAAAATTCCCAAAATTCCCCCAAAATCCCAAAAAATTTCTCCAAAAATCCCAAAAATTCCTCAAAAAATTCCTCCAAAATTTTCAAAATTTCCCAAAAATTCCCCCCCAAATTCCCCCAAAATTCCCAGAAAATCTCCAAAACTTCCCCCAAAAAATCCTCAAAAATTCCCCCAAAATTCCCAAAAATTCCTCAAAAATCCCAAAAAAAATCCCAAAAATTCCCCCCAAAATTCCCAAAAATTTTCCAAAAATTCTCCCCAAAATTCCCAAAAAATTCCTCAAAGTCCTCAAAAAATTCCCAAAAAATCCCAAAAAAATTTCCCAAAATTCCCAGAAAAATCCCCAAAAAATCCCCCAAAAATTCCCAGAAATTCCTGCAAAAAATCCCCCAAAATTCCCCAAAATTCCTCCAAAAAATCCCCCAAAATTCCCCAAAAAATTCCCAAAAAATCCCCCCAAAAAATCCTCAAAAATTCCTCCAAAAATTCCCCCAAATTTTCCCAAAATTCCCAGAAAAATTCCCAGAAAAATTCCCAGAAAAATTAAAAAAAAAATCCTAAAAAAGTCCCCCAAAATTCCCCCCCAAATCCCCCAAAATTCCCAAAAAATTTCCCCAAAAAATTCCCAAAAATTTCCCCCCAAAATTCCCAAAAATTCCCCCAAAAATCCTCAAAAATTCCCCCAAAATTCCCAAATTCCTCAAACAATTACCAAAAATTTTTTCAAAAATTCCCCAAATTTTTTTCCAAAATTTCCCCCAAATTATCCAAATATTTCCCAAAAACCCCCCAAAATTTCCCCCAAATTCCCAAAATTCTTTAAGAATTCCCAAAAAATCCCCCCAAAATCCCTCAAAATCTTTCCAAAAATTCTCCAAAAAATCCCCCCCAAATCCCCCAAGAATCAAAAAGAAAATCCTCCAAAAATTCCCAGAAATTTCCCCAAAATTCCCAAAAATTCCTCCAAAAATTCTCCAAAATTTTCCCCAAAAATCCCCAAAAATTCCCCCAAAATTCCAAAAAAAATCCTCCAAAAATTTCCCCAAAATCCCCCAAAATTCCCCGCAAAATCCTCAAAAATTCCTCAAAAATTCCCCCAAAATTCCCAAATTCCTCAAAAAAATCCCAAAATTTAAAAAAAAAATTCCCAAAAAATTTCTCCAAAAATTCCCCAAAAATCCCCAAAAATCCAAAAAAAATCCTCAAAAATTCCCCCCAAAATCCTCAAAAATTCTCCCTAAATTCCCAAATTCCTCAAAAAATTCCCCAAATTTTTTTCAGAAATTCCCCCCAAAATTCCCACAAATTCCCCCATAACGACGTCGGGATCCCTTCCAGAAGGTTCCACATTGATTCCTCAAACCCCCCTGAGATGTGGCCACCAAAATTTCCTCCCTTTCCCCTCATCCCACTGGAATTTTTGAGGTCCCCCCTTATCCTCCAACCCCTGGAGACCCCATAACGACATCGGGATCCTTTCTAGAAGCTTCCACATTGATTCCTCAAACCCCCCTGAGATGTGGCCACCAAAAATTCCCCTGGTTCTCCCCATCCCATCTGAACTTTTGAGGTCCCCCCTGGTTTTTCCACCCCTGGAGACCCCATAACGACGTCAGGATTCTTTCCAGAAGGTTCCACAATGGTTCCTCAAACCCCCCTGAGATGTGGCCACCAAAAATTTTCCTGCTTCCCCCTACTGCTCTGGAATTTTTGAGGTCCCCCCTGGTCATTCAACCCCTGGAGACCCCATAACGACCTCGGGATCCCTTCTAGAACCTTCTATATTGATTCCTCAAACCCCCCCGAGATGTGGCCACCAAAAATTTTCCTGGTTCTCCCCATTCTATCAGAATTTTTGAGGTCCCCCCTTGTCAATCAACCCCTGTAGACCCCATAACCACCTCTATCCCCGTCCGTCCGTCCCTCCCCGTCCGTCTGTCCCCGCAGTTCCGCCGGCAGCACACGGCCCTGCACAAGCTGAACGCCCTGGCTCTGCTCCTGACCTTCCTGGGCTGTGCCTCCCCTTCCCCTCATCCCACCGGAACCTTTGGGGTCTCCATGGATTTGTGACACCCCAGAGACCCCATAACGACGTCTGGATCCCTTCCAGAAGGTTCCACAATGGTTTCTCAAACCCCCCTGAGATGTGGCCACCAAAAACTCTCCTGGTTCCTCTCATCCCACAAGAATTTTTGAGGTCTTCTCTTGTTCTCCAAGCCCTGGAGACCCCATAACCACGTCAGGATCTTTTCTAGAAGCTTCCACAGTGGTTCCTAAAACCCCATTGAGATGTGGCCACCAAAAATTCTTCCCCTTCCCCTCATCCCACCGGAACTTTTGAGGTCCCCCCTGGTTATTCAACCCCTGGAGACCCCATAACGACGTCAGGATTCTTTCTAGAAGGTTCCACAATGGTTCCTCAAACCCCATTGAGATGTGGCCACCAAAAATTCCCCTGGTTCTCCCCATCCCACTGGAACTTTTGATGCCCCCCCTTGTCATTCAACCCCTGGAGACCCCATAAGGACCTCGGGATCTTTTCTAGAAGCTTCCACATTGATTCCTAAAACCCCATTGAGATGTGGCCACCAAAAATTCTTCCCCTTCCCCTCATCCCACTGGAATTTTTGAGGTCCCCCCTTATCAATCAACCCCTGGAGACCCCATAACGACGTCAGGATCCCTTCTAGAACCTTCTATATTGATTCCTCAAACCCCCCTGAGATGTGGCCACCAAAAATTCCCCTGGTTCCCCTCATCCCACTGGAACTTTTGAGGTCCCCCCTTGCCCTCCAAGCCTCGCAGACCTCATAACCACGTCAGGATTCTTTCCAGAAGGTTCCACAGTGGTTCCTCAAACCCCCCTGAGATGTGGCCACCAAAAATTCCCCTGGTTCCCTTCATCCCACTGGAACTTTTGAGGTCTTCTCTTGTTCTCCAAGCCCTGGAGACCCCATAACCACATCAGGATTCTTTCCAGAAGGTTCCACTGTGGTTCCTCAAACCCCCCTGAGATGTGGCCACCAAAAATTTTCCTAGTTCTCCCCATCCCACCAGAACTTTTGAGGTCCCCCCTGGTCTTTCCATCCATGGAGACCCCATAACGACGTCAGGATTCTTTCCAGAAGGTTCCACAGTGGTTCCTCAAACCCCCCTGAGATGTGGCCACCAAAGATTCCTCCCTTTCCCCTCATCCCACCGGAACTTTTGAGGTCCCCCCTTGTTTTTCCATCCATGGAGACCCCATAACGACGTCTGGATTCCTTCTAGAAGCTTCCATATTGATTCCTCAAACCCCCCTGAGATGTGGCCACCAAAAATTCCCCTGGTTCCCTTCATCCCACTGGAACTTTTGAGGTCCCCCCTCATCCTCCAACCCATGGAGACCCCAGAACCACCTCGGGATCCCTTCCAGAAGGTTCCACATCGGTTCCTCAAACCCCCCTGAGATGTGGCCACCAAGAATTCCCCTGGTTCCCCTCACCCCAGAAGAACTTTTGAGGTCCCCTCTTGTCTTTCCATCCATGGAGACCCCATAACGACGTCAGGATTCTTTCCAGAAGCTTCCACATTGATTCCTCAAACCCCCCTGAGATGTGGCCACCAAAAATTCCCCTGGTTCTCCCCATCCAACCAGAACTTTTGAGGTCCCCATGGATTCCTCACACCCCGCAGACCCCATAACCACGTCTATCTCCGTCCGTGTGTCTGTCTGTCCGTCCGTCTGTCCCTCCGCAGTTCCGCCGGCAGCACACGGCCCTGCACAAGCTGAACGCCCTGGCTCTTCTCCTGACCTTCCTGTCCTGCCGGGTGCTGCTGTTCCCGTACCTGTACTGGGCCTACGGGCGGCACCGGGGGCTGTCCCCGCTGCGCGTCCCGGCCGCGCTGCCGCCCGCCTACAACGCCGCCGCCGCCGCCATGGCCGCCCCCCAGCTCTACTGGTTCGGCCTCATCTGCCGCGGCGCCTGGCGGCTCTTCCGGCCGGCGGGGACGGGGACGCGGCCACCGTGAGGGGACAATGTGGGGGGGAGGGGGGGAGGGGCCTGGAGAGTGGGGGAGGGGGTGGGGGTGGGGGGGTGGGGGGTGGGACAGCGCTGGAGGTGGATTTGGGACATTGTGAGGTGGTTTTGGGACAATCTGGGACACTCTGGGATATCCTTGGGACACTCTGGGGTGGCTTTGGGACACTCTGGGACACTCTGGGGTGGCTCTGGGACATCTGGGGACACCTTGGGACACCCTGGGGTGGCTTTGGGACACCTTGAGGTGGCTTTGGGACATCTGGGATATCCCTGGGGTGGCTTTGGGACATCCCTGGGACACCCTGGGGTGGCTTTGGGACATCTGGGACACTCTGGGACATCTCTGGGACACCGTGAGGTGGCTTTGGGACATCTGGGACACCTTGGGGTGGCTTTGGGACATTCCTGAGACACACTGAGGTGGCTTTGGGACATCTGGGACATCCCTGGGACATCCCTGAAGTGGCTTTGGGATATCATGAAGAGTCCTGAGGTGGCTCTGGGACACCTTGGGACACCTTGGGGTGGCTTTGGGACATCTCTGGGACACTCTGGGGTGGCTCTGGGACACTCTGGGACACCTTGGGACACTCTGGGGTGGCTCTGGGACATCCATGGGACACCTTGGGACACCCTGGGGTGGCTTTGGGACACCTTGGGACACCTTGGGACACCCTGGGGTGGCTCTGGGACACTCTGGGGTGGCTTTGGGACACTCTGGGACACTCTGAGGTGGCTTTGGGACATCCTGGGGTGGCTTTGGGACATCTGGGGACACCTTGGGACACCCTGGGGTGGCTTCAGGAAATTCCTGGGACACCCTAGGGTGGTTTTGGGACATCTGGGGACATCCTTGGGACACTCTGGGACACCCTGGGGTGGCTTCAGGAAATTCCTGGGACACTCTGGGACACCTTGAGGTGGCTTTGGGACACCTGGGGTGGCTTTGGGACACCCTGGGACAGCCTGGGGTGGCTTTGGGACATTCCTGGGACATCCCTGGGGTGGCTTTGGGACATCTGGGACATCCCTGGGACATCCCTGAAGTGGCTTTGGGATATCCTGAAGAGTCCTGAGGTGGCTCTGGGACACCTTGGGACACTCTGGGGTGGCTTTGGGACACTCTGGGACACTCTGGGGTGGCTCTGGGACATCTGGGGACACCTTGGGACACCCTGGGGTGGCTCTGGGACATCTGGGGACACCTTGGGACACCCTGTGGTGGCTCTGGAACATCTGGGACACCTTGGGACACCTTGGGACACCCTGGGGTGGCTCTGGGACACTCTGGGGTGGCTTTGGGACACTCTGGGACACTCTGAGGTGGCTTTGGGACATCCTGGGGTGGCTTTGGGACACTCTGGGACATCCTTGGGGTGGCTTTGGGACATCTGGGGACACCTTGGGACACCCTGGGGTGGCTTTGGGACATTGTGAGGTGGCTTTGGGACATTCCTGAGACACCCTGGGGTGGCTTTGGGACATCTGGGACACTCTGGGACATCCTTGGGACACCTTGAGGTGGCTTTGGGACACTCTGGGACACCCTGGGGTGGCTTTGGGACACTCTGGGACACCCTGGGGTGGCTTTGGGACACTCTGGGACACCTTGGGACACCCTGGGGTGGCTCTGGGACATCTGGGGACACCTTGGGACACCCTGGGGTGGCTTTGGGACATTGTGAGGTGGCTCTGGGACATTCCTGAGACACCCTTGGGTGGCTCTGGGACAATCTGGGATACTCTGGGACATCCCTGGGACACCCTTGGGTGGCTTTGGGACATCCCTGGGGTGGCTTTGGGACACGCTGAGGTGGCTTTGGGACATCTGGGACACCTTGGGGTGGCTTTGGGACACCCTGGGGTGGCTTTGAGACATTCCTGAGACACCCTGGGGTGGCTTTGGGACATTCCTGGGACACTCTGGGACATCCCTGAAGTGGCTTTGGGATATCATGAAGAGTCCTGAGGTGGCTCTGGGACACCTTGGGACACCTTGGGGTGGCTTTGGGGACACTCTGGGACACCCTGGGGTGGCTCTGGGACATCTGGGGACACCTTGGGACACCCTGGGGTGGCTCTGGGACATCCATGGGACACCTTGGGACACCCTGGGGTGGCTTTGGGACACTCTGGGACAGCCTGGGGTGGCTTTGGGACATCCCTGAGACACCCTGGGACACCTTGAGGTGGCTTTGGGACACTCTGGGACACTCTGGGGTGGCTCTGGGACAATCTGGGATACTCTGGGACATCCCTGGGACACCCTTGGGTGGCTTTGGGACATCCTGGGGTGGTTTTGGGACATCCCTGGGGTGGTTTTGGGACATTCCTGGACACTCTGGGACACCCCTGGGACACCCTGGGGTGGCTTTGGGACATTGTGAGGTGGCTTTGGGACATCCGTGGGACATCCTTGGGACACCCTGAGGTGGCTTTGGGACATCCCAGGACACCCTGGGGTGACTCTGGGACATCTGTGACACCCTGGGGTGGCTTTGGGACATCCTGAGGTGGCTTTGGGACATCCCAGGACACCCTGGGGTGACTCTGGGACACTCTGGGACACTCTGGGGTGGCTTTGGGACATCCTGAGGTGGCTTTGGGACATCCCAGGACACCCTGGGGTGACTCTGGGACACTCTGGGACACCCTGGGGTGGCTTTGGGACATCTGGGACACTCCGGGACATCCTTGGGACACCCTGGGGTGGCTTTGGGGACACCCTGAAGAGTCCTGGGGTGGCTTTGGGACATCCATGGGACACTCTGGGACACCCTGGGACACACTGGGTTGGCTCTGTGACACTCTGGGACACTCTGGGACATCCCTGGGACATCCCTGGGGTGGCTCCGGGACAATCTGAGACACTCTGGGACATCCTTGGGACACCTTGAGGTGGCTCTGGGACATCTCTGGGACACCCTGGGGTGGCTTCAAGACATCCTTGGGACACTCTGGGGTGGCTTTGGGACATCCCTGGGACACCTTGAGGTGGCTTTGGGACACCCTGGGATACTCTGGGACATCCCTGGGGTGGCTCTGGGACATCTGGGGACACCTTGGAACACCTTGAGGTGGCTTTGGGACCCCCTGGGGTGGCTTTGGGACATCCCTGGGACATCCTGGGGTGGCTTTGGGACATCTGGGACAGCCTGGGGTGGCTCTGGGACATCCTTGGGACACTCTGGGGTGGCTTTGGGACATCTGGGACACCCTGGGGTGGCTTTGGGACATCTCTGGGACACTCTGGGACATCCCAGGACACTCTGAGGTGGCTTTGGGACACTCTGGGACACCCTGGGGTGGCTCTGGGACACTCTGGGGACATCCTGAGGTGGCTTTGGGACATCTGTGACACCTTGGGACACCTTGAGGTGGCTTTGGGACACCCTGGGAAACTCTGGGGTGGCTTTGGGACAGCGTGGGACACCCTGCGAGGTCCCTGTGGGGACATTTGGAGACATTTGTGACCTCCCCTGTCCCCTCCCCCATTAAAGAATTTCCAGGCAACTCCGAGTGACCAATGAGTGACCACTGAGTGACCAATGAGTGACCAATGAGTGACCCCTGAGTGACCAATGAGTGACCAATGAGTGACCACTGAGTGACCACTGAGTGACCAATGAGTGACCACTGAGTGACCCCTGAGTGACCAATGAGTGACCACTGAGTGACCACTGAGTGACCAATGAGTGACCAATGAGTGACCAATGAGTGACCCCTGAGTGACCAATGAGTGACCACTGAGTGACCACTGAGTGACCAATGAGTGACCAATGAGTGACCACTGAGTGACCAATGAGTGACCAATGAGTGACCACTGAGTGACCAAAAAAATCCTCTGGGAACCCCAAAAAACCCCCAAATTTTTGAGGAGACCCCAAAATTCCTGAGGGGACCCCAAAAAACCCCAAAATCCGTGAGGAGACCCCAAAAATCTTCTGGGAACCCCAAAATCTGTGAGGAGACCCCAAAAATGAGCTGGGAACCCCAAAAAACCCCAAAGTCTTTGAGGGGACCCCAAAGCTTCTCGAGAGACCCCAAAAATCTTGAGGAGACCCCAAAAATGAGGAGAGGAACCCAAAAGGACGAGGAGACCCCAAAAGTCTCGAGGAGACCCCAAAAAATGTGGAGGGAACTCAAAAAAACCTCGAGAGGACCCCCAAAAATGGGAGGAGAACCCGAAATCCGTGAGGAGACCCCAAACCCCACCAGGAGACCCCAAAATCCCAGGAGAAGACCCCAAACCCAACGAGGAGACCCCAAACCCAAATGAGAAGATCCCAAAGCCCAGGAGAGGATCCCAAAACCCAGGAGGAGACCCCAAACCCTGGAGAGGACCCCAAACCCAAATGAGAAGGTCCCAAACCCCAGGAGAAGACCCAAAAACCCACGAGGAGACCCCAAACCCCACCAGGAGGTCCCAAACCCCACCAGGAGACCCCAAAAACCCACAAGAAGACCCCAAACCCCAGAGAGGACCCCAAAGGTCACCAGGAGGTCCCAAAGCCCAGGAGAAAACCCCAAACCCTGGAGAAGACCCCAAAATCCCACAAGAAGACCCCAAACCCAAATGAGAAGACCCCAAAGCCCAGGAGGAGACCCCAAAATTTGGAGAAGACCCCAAACCCTGGAGAAGACCCCAAACCCTGGGGAAGACCCCAAACCCAAATGAGAAGATCCCAAACCCAGGAGAAGACCCCAAACCCTGGTGAAGATCCCAAAAGTTCCAAGGAGACCCCAAAAGCCCAGGAGGGATCTTCTGGTGGGATTTTGGGGTCTCCTGGTGGGGTTTGGGGTCTCCTCTTTGGGTTTGGGGTCCTCTCATTTGGGTTTGGGGTCGTCTCCTGGGTTTGGGGTCTCCTCATGGGTTTGGGGTCTTCTGGTGGGATTTTGGGGTCTCCTGGTGGGGTTTGGGGTCTCCTCTTGGCTTTGGGGTCTTCCAAAGTTTTGGGGTCTCCTCATTTGGGTTTGGGGTCTTCTCCTGGGGTTTGGGACCTTCTCAGGGGTTTGGGATCTTCTCATTTGGGTTTGGGATCCTCTCCTCGGCTTTGGGGTCTCCTCATGGGTTTTGGGGTCTTCTCCTGGAGGTTTGGGATCTTCTCATTTGGCTTTGGGGTCTCCTCCTGGGCTTTGGGGTCTCCTTGGAACTTTTGGGATCTTCTCGAGATTTTGGGGTCCTCTCCTGGGCTTTGGGGTCTCCTCAGTTGGGTTTGGGGTCTTCTGGTGGGGTTTGGGGTCTCCTCGTGGGATTTTGGGACCTCCTGGTGGGGTTTGGGGTCTCCTCTTTGGGTTTGGGTTCTTCCCCAAGGTTTGGGGTCCTCTCATGGGTTTGGGGCCTTCTCGTGGAATTTTGGGGTCTCCTGGTGGGGTTTGGGGTCTTCTCCTCTGGCTTTGGGGTCTCCTCCTGGGCTTTTAGGGTCTCCTTGGAACGTTCGGGATCTTCTCAAGATTTTGGGGTCTTCTCCTGGGGTTTCGGGTCTTCTCATTTGGGTTTTGGGTTCTTCCCCAAGGTTTGGGGTCTTCTCCTGGGGTTTGGGGTCTTCTCCTGGAATTTTGGGGTCTTCTCCTGGGGTTTGGGGTCTCCTCTTGGGTTTGGGGTCACCTCGTGGGATTTTGGGGTCTCCTGGTGGGGTTTGGGGTCTCCTTGGAACTTTTGGGATCTTCTTGAGATTTTGGGGTCCTCTCCTGGGGTTTGGGGTCTTCCCCAAGGTTTGGGGTCTTCTCCTGGGGTTTGGGACCTTCTCCTGGGGTTTGGGGTCTTCTCCTGGAATTTTGGGGTCTCCTGGTGGGGTTTGGGGTCCTCTCCTGGGTTTGGGGTCTTCTCCAGGGTTTGGAGTCTTCCAAAGTTTTGGGGTCTCCTCTTTGGGTTTGGGTTCTTCCCCAAGGTTTGGGGTCCTCTCATGGGTTTGGGGCCTTCTCGTGGAATTTTGGGGTCTCCTTGGAATGTTCGGGATCTTCTCAAGATTTTGGGGTCTGCTCCTGGGGTTTGGGGTCTTCTCATTTGGGTTTGGGGTCCTCTCCTGGGTTTGGGGTCACCTCGTGGGATTTTGGGGTCTTCTCATTTGGGTTTTGGGTTCTTCCCCAAGGTTTGGGACCTTCCCCAGGCTTTGGGGTCTTCTCGTGGGCTTTGGGGTCTCCTGGTGGGGTTTGGGACCTTCTGGTTGGGTTTGGGGTCCTCTCATAGGTTTGGGGTCTCCTGTTTGGGTTTGGGGTCTTCTCATTGGGTTTGGGGTTTTCTCCAGGGTTTGGGGTCTTCTCACGACTTTGGGGTCTCCTCATTTGGGTTTGGGGTCTTCCCCAAGGTTTGGGACCTTCTCCAGGTTTTGGGGTCTTCTCCTGGGGTTTGGGGTCTTCTCGTGGAATTTTGGGGTCTCCTGGTGGGGTCTGGGACCTTCTGGTGGGGTTTGGGATCTTCTCATGGAATTTTTGGATCTTCTCAGTTGGATTTTGGGGTCCTCTCCTGAGGTTTGGGGTCTTCTCCTGGGGTTTGGGGTCTCCTCCTGGGCTTTTAGGGTCTCCTTGGAACTTTTGGGATCTTCTCAAGATTTTGGGGTCTTCTCCTGGGCTTTGGGGTCTCCTCATTTGGGTTTGGGTCTCCTGGTGGAATTTTGGGATCTCCTGGTGGGGTTTGGGGTCTCCTCGTTGGGTTTGGGGTCTTCCCCAAGGTTTGGGGTCTCCTCCTGGGCTTTTAGGGTCTCCTTGGAACTTTTGGGATCTTCTTGTGGAATTTTGGGGTCTTCTCGTGGAATTTTGGGGTCTCCTTGTTGGGTTTGGGGTCCTCCCCAAGGTTTGGGACCTCCTGGTGGGGTTTGGGGTCCTCTCCTGGGATTTTGGGGTCTCCTGGTGTCACCTCCACGTCAGTGCCACCCTCAGCGGTGTCACCTCCACCATGGGGTCACCTTGGTGTCACCTCCGCCCTGGTGCCACCCTCGGTGATGTCACCTCCAGCTCGATGCCACCTCGGTGTCACCTCCTCAGTGTCACCAACCTTGATGTCACCTTGACCTCGGTGTCACTGACCTCGGTGTCACCCCCACCTCGGTGTCACCTCCTCAGTGCCACCCTCCCCTCGGTGTCACCTTGACCTCGGTGTCCCCAACCCCGCTGCCACCCTCCCCTGGGTGTCACCGACCTTTGTGTCACCTTCTGCTGGATGTCACCCTCAGCTCGGTGCCACCTTCTCCTCGGTGTCACCCTCACCTCGGTGCCACCCCCTCCTCGCTGTCACCTCCTCCTCGGTGTCCCCAACCCCGGTGCCACCCTCACTTTGATGTCACCTCCATTGGTGCCACCCTCCCCTCGGTGTCACCTCGGTGTCACCGACCCTGGTGTCACCCTCACCTCGGTGTCACCTCCTCCTCGGTGTCACCCCCACCTTGATGTCACCTTGGTGCCACCCTCAGGTCGGTGCCACCTTCATGGGTGCCACCCTCACCTCGGTGTCACCTTCCCCTCGGTGTCACCTTGTCCTCGGTGTCACCTTCTCAGTGCCACCTGCTCCGTGTCACCAACCCCGGTGCCACCCCCACCTCGGTGTCACCAACCTTGGTGTCACCCTCATGTTGATGTCACCTCCTCAGTGCCACCCTCCCCTCGGTGTCACCTCGGTGTCACCACCCTCAGTGCCACCCTCACCTCGGTGTCACCTCCTCCTCAGTGTCACCTCCTCAGTGCCACCAACCCCGCTGCCACCTTCCCCCCGGTGCCACCTCCTCGGTGTCACCCTCACTGCTGTCACCTCCCCCTCGGTGTCACCTCCATCGGTGCCACCCTCCCCTCGGTGTCACCTTATCGGTGTCCCCAACCCCGGTGCCGCTGTCACTGCGGTGCCACCTCCTCCTCGGTGTCACCTCCCTCGGTGCCACCCCCTCCGTGATGTCACCCTCACCTCGGTGTCACCAACCCTGCTGCCACCCTCGGTCCTGTCACCGTCACCTCGGTGTCACCTCGGTGTCACCGACCTCGGTGTCACCCCCACCTCGGTGTCACCTCCTCAGTGCCACCCTCCCCTGGGTGTCACCTTGACCTCGGTGTCCCCAACCCCGCTGCCACCCTCCCCTGGGTGTCACCGACCTTGGTGTCACCTTCTGCTGGATGTCACCCTCAGCTCGGTGCCACCTCCTCCTCGGTGTCACCAACCTCGGTGTCACCTTGTCCTCAGTGTCACCAACCCTGGTGTCACCTCCTCGGTGTCACCCTCACCTCAGTGCCACCCCCTCCTCGCTGTCACCTCCTCCTCGGTGTCCCCAACCCCGGTGCCACCCTCACTTTGATGTCACCTCCATCGGTGCCACCCTCCCCTCGGTGTCACCTCGGTGTCACCGACCCTGGTGTCACCCTCACCTCGGTGTCACCTCCTCCTCGGTGTCACCCCCACCTTGATGTCACCTTGGTGCCACCCTCAGCTCGGTGCCACCTTCATGGGTGCCACCCTCACCTCGGTGTCACCTTCTCCTCGGTGTCACCAACCTCGGTGTCACCTCCTCAGTGTCACCTGCTCCGTGTCACCAACCTCAGTGCCACCCCCACCTCGGTGTCACCAACCTTGGTGTCACCCTCATGTTGGTGTCACCTCCTCAGTGCCACCCTCCCCTCGGTGTCACCTCGGTGTCACCAACCTCAGTGCCACCCCCACCTCAGTGTCACCTCCTCCTCGCTGTCACCTCCTCAGTGCCACCCTCCCCTCGGTGTCACCTTATCGCTGTCCCCAACCCCGGTGCCGCTGTCACTGCGGTGCCACCTCCTCCTCGGTGTCACCTTCCTTGGTGCCACCCCCTCCGTGATGTCACCCTCACCTCGGTGTCACCAACCCTGCTGCCACCCTCGGTCCTGTCACCGTCACCTCGGTGTCACCTCGGTGTCACCCTCCCCTCGGTGTCACCTCCTCAGTGCCACCCTCCCCTGGGTGTCACCTTGACCTCGGTGTCCCCAACCCCGCTGCCACCCTCCCCTAGGTGTCACCGACCTTTGTGTCACCTTCTGCTGGATGTCACCCTCACCTCGGTGTCACCTTCTCCTCGGTGTCACCTCCCTTGGTGTCACCTTGTCCTCGGTGTCACCAACCTCGGTGTCACCTCGGTGTCACCAACCCTGGTGCCACCCTCACCTCGGTGTCACCTCCTCCTCAGTGTCACCAACCCTGGTGTCACCTCCTCGGTGTCACCCTCACCTCAGTGCCACCCCCTCCTCGCTGTCACCTCCTCCTCGGTGTCCCCAACCTCGGTGCCACCCTCACTTTGATGTCACCTCCTCAGTGCCACCCTCCCCTCGGTGTCACCTCCTCCTCAGTGTCACCTCCTCAGTGCCACCAACCCTGCTGCCACCTTCCCCCCGCTGCCACCTCCTCGGTGTCACCCTCACTGCTGTCACCTCCTCCTCGGTGTCACCTCCATCGGTGCCACCCTCCCCTCGGTGTCACCTTATCGGTGTCCCCAACCCCGGTGCCGCTGTCACTGCGGTGCCACCTCCTCCTCGGTGTCACCTCCCTCGGTGCCACCCCCTCCGTGATGTCACCCTCACCTCGGTGTCACCAACCCTGCTGCCACCCTCGGTCCTGTCACCGTCACCTCGGTGTCACCTCGGTGTCACCGACCTCGGTGTCACCCCCACCTCGGTGTCACCTCCTCAGTGCCACCCTCCCCTGGGTGTCACCTTGACCTCGGTGTCCCCAACCCCGCTGCCACCCTCCCCTGGGTGTCACCGACCTTGGTGTCACCTTCTGCTGGATGTCACCCTCAGCTCGGTGCCACCTCCTCCTCGGTGTCACCAACCTCGGTGTCACCTTGTCCTCAGTGTCACCAACCCTGGTGTCACCTCCTCGGTGTCACCCTCACCTCAGTGCCACCCCCTCCTCGCTGTCACCTCCTCCCTGGTGTCCCCAACCCCGGTGCCACCCTCACTTTGATGTCACCTTCATCGGTGCCACCCTCCCCTCGGTGTCACCGACCCTGGTGTCACCCTCACCTCGGTGTCACCTCCTCCTCGGTGTCACCCCTACCTTGATGTCACCTTGGTGCCACCCTCAGGTCGGTGCCACCTTCATGGGTGCCACCCTCACCTCGGTGTCACCTTCTCCTCGGTGTCACCAACCTCGGTGTCACCTCCTCAGTGTCACCTGCTCCGTGTCACCAACCTTGGTGTCACCAACCTTGGTGTCATCCTCGCCTTGGTGCCACCATCATCGGTGCCACCCTCCCCTCGGTGTCACCTCGGTGTCACCAACCTCAGTGCCACCCCCACCTCGGTGTCACCTCCTCCTCGCTGTCACCTCCTCAGTGCCACCAACCCCGCTGCCACCTTCCCCCCGGTGCCACCTCCTCGGTGTCACCCTCACTGCTGTCACCTCCCCCTCGGTGCCACCTCCTCAGTGCCACCCTCCCCTCGGTGTCACCTTATCGGTGTCCCCAACCCCGGTGCCGCTGTCACTGCGGTGCCACCTCCTCCTCGGTGTCACCTTCCTGGGTGCCACCCCCTCCACGATGTCACCCTCACCTCGGTGTCACCAACCCTGCTGCCACCCTCGGTCCTGTCACCGTCACCTCGGTGTCACCTCGGTGTCACCGTCCTCGGTGTCACCCTCCCCTCGGTGTCACCTCCTCAGTGCCACCCTCCCCTGGGTGTCACCTTGACCTCGGTGTCCCCAACCCCGGTGCCACCCTCCCCTGGGTGTCACCGACCTTTGTGTCACCTTCTGCTGGATGTCACCCTCACCTCGGTGTCACCTTCTCCTCAGTGTCACCTCCTTGGTGTCACCTTGTCCTTGGTGTCACCAACCCTGGTGCCACCCTCACCTCGGTGTCACCTCCTCAGTGCCACCCTCCCCTGGGTGTCACCTTGTCCTCGGTGTCCCCAACCCCGGTGCCACCCTCCCCTGGGTGTCACCGACCTTTGTGTCACCTTCTGCTGGATGTCACCCTCAGCTGGGTGCCACCCCCTCCTCGGTGTCACCTCCTTGGTGTCACCTTGTCCTTGGTGTCACCAACCTCGGTGTCACCCTCACCTTGGTGTCACCTCCTCCTCAGTGTCCCCAACCCTGGTGTCACCTCCTCGGTGTCACCCTCACCTCAGTGCCACCCCCTCCTCGCTGTCACCTCCTCCTCGGTGTCCCCAACCCCGGTGCCACCCTCACTTTGATGTCACCTCCATCGGTGCCACCCTCCCCTCGGTGTCACCTCGGTGTCACCGACCCTGGTGTCACCCTCACCTCGGTGTCACCTCCTCCTCGGTGTCACCCCCACCTTGATGTCACCTTGGTGCCACCCTCAGCTCGGTGCCACCTTCATGGGTGCCACCCTCACCTCGGTGTCACCTTCTCCTCGGTGTCACCAACCTCGGTGTCACCTCCTCAGTGTCACCTGCTCCGTGTCACCAACCTCAGTGCCACCCCCACCTCGGTGTCACCAACCTTGGTGTCACCCTCATGTTGGTGTCACCTCCTCAGTGCCACCCTCCCCTCGGTGTCACCTCGGTGTCACCAACCTCAGTGCCACCCCCACCTCAGTGTCACCTCCTCCTCGCTGTCACCTCCTCAGTGCCACCCTCCCCTCGGTGTCACCTTATCGCTGTCCCCAACCCCGGTGCCGCTGTCACTGCGGTGCCACCTCCTCCTCGGTGTCACCTTCCTTGGTGCCACCCCCTCCGTGATGTCACCCTCACCTCGGTGTCACCAACCCTGCTGCCACCCTCGGTCCTGTCACCGTCACCTCGGTGTCACCTCGGTGTCACCCTCCCCTCGGTGTCACCTCCTCAGTGCCACCCTCCCCTGGGTGTCACCTTGACCTCGGTGTCCCCAACCCCGCTGCCACCCTCCCCTAGGTGTCACCGACCTTTGTGTCACCTTCTGCTGGATGTCACCCTCACCTCGGTGTCACCTTCTCCTCGGTGTCACCTCCCTTGGTGTCACCTTGTCCTCGGTGTCACCAACCTCGGTGTCACCTCGGTGTCACCAACCCTGGTGCCACCCTCACCTCGGTGTCACCTCCTCCTCAGTGTCACCAACCCTGGTGTCACCTCCTCGGTGTCACCCTCACCTCAGTGCCACCCCCTCCTCGCTGTCACCTCCTCCTCGGTGTCCCCAACCTCGGTGCCACCCTCACTTTGATGTCACCTCCTCAGTGCCACCCTCCCCTCGGTGTCACCTCCTCCTCAGTGTCACCTCCTCAGTGCCACCAACCCTGCTGCCACCTTCCCCCCGCTGCCACCTCCTCGGTGTCACCCTCACTGCTGTCACCTCCTCCTCGGTGTCACCTCCATCGGTGCCACCCTCCCCTCGGTGTCACCTTATCGGTGTCCCCAACCCCGGTGCCGCTGTCACTGCGGTGCCACCTCCTCCTCGGTGTCACCTCCCTCGGTGCCACCCCCTCCGTGATGTCACCCTCACCTCGGTGTCACCAACCCTGCTGCCACCCTCGGTCCTGTCACCGTCACCTCGGTGTCACCTCGGTGTCACCGACCTCGGTGTCACCCCCACCTCGGTGTCACCTCCTCAGTGCCACCCTCCCCTGGGTGTCACCTTGACCTCGGTGTCCCCAACCCCGCTGCCACCCTCCCCTGGGTGTCACCGACCTTGGTGTCACCTTCTGCTGGATGTCACCCTCAGCTCGGTGCCACCTCCTCCTCGGTGTCACCAACCTCGGTGTCACCTTGTCCTCAGTGTCACCAACCCTGGTGTCACCTCCTCGGTGTCACCCTCACCTCAGTGCCACCCCCTCCTCGCTGTCACCTCCTCCCTGGTGTCCCCAACCCCGGTGCCACCCTCACTTTGATGTCACCTTCATCGGTGCCACCCTCCCCTCGGTGTCACCGACCCTGGTGTCACCCTCACCTCGGTGTCACCTCCTCCTCGGTGTCACCCCTACCTTGATGTCACCTTGGTGCCACCCTCAGGTCGGTGCCACCTTCATGGGTGCCACCCTCACCTCGGTGTCACCTTCTCCTCGGTGTCACCAACCTCGGTGTCACCTCCTCAGTGTCACCTGCTCCGTGTCACCAACCTTGGTGTCACCAACCTTGGTGTCATCCTCGCCTTGGTGCCACCATCATCGGTGCCACCCTCCCCTCGGTGTCACCTCGGTGTCACCAACCTCAGTGCCACCCCCACCTCGGTGTCACCTCCTCCTCGCTGTCACCTCCTCAGTGCCACCAACCCCGCTGCCACCTTCCCCCCGGTGCCACCTCCTCGGTGTCACCCTCACTGCTGTCACCTCCCCCTCGGTGCCACCTCCTCAGTGCCACCCTCCCCTCGGTGTCACCTTATCGGTGTCCCCAACCCCGGTGCCGCTGTCACTGCGGTGCCACCTCCTCCTCGGTGTCACCTTCCTGGGTGCCACCCCCTCCACGATGTCACCCTCACCTCGGTGTCACCAACCCTGCTGCCACCCTCGGTCCTGTCACCGTCACCTCGGTGTCACCTCGGTGTCACCGTCCTCGGTGTCACCCTCCCCTCGGTGTCACCTCCTCAGTGCCACCCTCCCCTGGGTGTCACCTTGACCTCGGTGTCCCCAACCCCGGTGCCACCCTCCCCTGGGTGTCACCGACCTTTGTGTCACCTTCTGCTGGATGTCACCCTCACCTCGGTGTCACCTTCTCCTCAGTGTCACCTCCTTGGTGTCACCTTGTCCTTGGTGTCACCAACCCTGGTGCCACCCTCACCTCGGTGTCACCTCCTCAGTGCCACCCTCCCCTGGGTGTCACCTTGTCCTCGGTGTCCCCAACCCCGGTGCCACCCTCCCCTGGGTGTCACCGACCTTTGTGTCACCTTCTGCTGGATGTCACCCTCAGCTGGGTGCCACCCCCTCCTCGGTGTCACCTCCTTGGTGTCACCTTGTCCTTGGTGTCACCAACCTCGGTGTCACCCTCACCTTGGTGTCACCTCCTCCTCAGTGTCCCCAACCCTGGTGTCACCTCCTCGGTGTCACCCTCACCTCAGTGCCACCCCCTCCTCGCTGTCACCTCCTCCTCGGTGTCCCCAACCCTGGTGCCACCCTCACTTTGATGTCACCTCCATCGGTGCCACCCTCCCCTCGGTGTCACCTCGGTGTCACCGACCCTGGTGTCACCCTCCCCTCGGTGTCACCTCCTCCTCGGTGTCACCCCCACCTTGATGTCACCTTGGTGCCACCCTCAGGTCGGTGCCACCATCATGGGTGCCACCCTCACCTCGGTGTCACCTTCTCCTCGGTGTCACCTTGTCCTTGGTGTCACCTCCTCAGTGCCACCTGCTCCGTGTCACCGACCTCGGTGCCACCCCCACCTCGGTGTCACCAACCTTGGTGTCACCCTCATGTTGGTGTCACCTCCTCAGTGCCACCCTCCTCTCGGTGTCACCTCGGTGTCACCACCCTCAGTGCCACCCCCACCTCGGTGTCACCTCCTCCTCGCTGTCACCTCCTCAGTGCCACCAACCCCGCTGCCACCTTCCCCCCGGTGCCACCTCGGTGTCACCCTCACTGCTGTCACCTCCCCCTCGGTGCCACCTCCTCAGTGCCACCCTCCCCTCGGTGTCACCTTATCGGTGTCCCCAACCCCGGTGCCGCTGTCACTGCGGTGCCACCTCCTCCTCGGTGTCACCTTCCTGGGTGCCACCCCCTCCGTGATGTCACCCTCACCTCGGTGTCACCAACCCTGCTGCCACCCTTGGTCCTGTCACCGTCACCTCGGTGTCACCTCGGTGTCCCCGACCTCGGTGTCACCCTCCCCTCGGTGTCACCTCCCCAGTGCCACCCTGCCCTGGGTGTCACCTTGACCTCGGTGTCACCAACCCCGGTGCCACCCTCCCCTGGGTGTCACCGACCTTTGTGTCACCTTCTGCTGGATGTCACCCTCAGCTGGGTGCCACCTTCTCCTCGGTGTCACCTCCCTCGGTGTCACCTTGTCCTCAGTGTCACCAACCCTGGTGCCACCCTCACCTCGGTGTCACCTTCTTCTCAGTGTCCCCAACCCTGGTGTCACCTCCTCGGTGTCACCTTCTCCTCAGTGTCCCCAACCCTGGTGTCACCTCCTCGGTGTCACCCTCACCTCAGTGCCACCCCCTCCTCGCTGTCACCTCCTCCTCGGTGTCACCAACCCCGGTGCCACCCTCACATTGATGTCGCCTTCATCGGTGCCACCCTCCCCTCGGTGTCACCTCGATGTCACCGACCTTGGTGTCACCCTCCCCTCGGTGTCACCTCCTCCTCGGTGTCACCCCCACCTTGATGTCACCTTGGTGCCACCCTCAGGTCGGTGCCACCTTCATGGGTGCCACCCTCACCTCGGTGTCACCTTGTCCTCGGTGTCACCTCCTCGGTGCCACCTGCTCTGTGTCACCAACCTCAGTGCCACCCTCACCTCGGTGTCACACCCTCCTCGGTGTCACCCCCTCCTCGGTGTCACCTCCTCAGTGCCACCAACCCCGCTGTCACCTTCCCCCCGGTGCCACCTCCTTGGTGTCACCCTCACTGCTGTCACCTCCCCCTCGGTGCCACCTCCATCGGTGCCACCCTCCCCTCGGTGTCACCTTGGTGTCCCCAACCCCGGTGCCGCTGTCACTGCGGTGCCACCTCCTCCTCGGTGTCACCTTCCTCAGTGCCACCCTCTCCATGATGTCACCCTCACCTCGGTGTCACCAACCCTGCTGCCACCCTCGGTCCTGTCACCGTCACCTCGGAGTCACCTCGGTGTCACCGACCTCGGTGTCACCCTCCCCTCGGTGTCACCTCCTCAGTGCCACCCTCCCCTTGTGTCACCTTGACTTCGGTGTCCCCAACCCTGGTGCCACCCTCCCCTGGGTGTCACCGACCTTTGTGTCACCTTCTGCTGGATGTCACCCTCAGCTCGGTGCCACCTTCTCCTCGGTGTCACCTCCTTGGTGTCACCTTGTCCTCGGTGTCACCAACCCTGGTGCCACCCCCACCTCGGTCTCACCTCCTCCTCAGTGTCCCCAACCCTGGTGTCACCTCCTCGGTGTCACCTCCTCCTCAGTGTCCCCAACCCTGGTGTCACCTCCTCGGTGTCACCCTCACCTCAGTGCCACCCCCTCCTCGCTGTCACCTCCTCCTCGGTGTCCCCAACCCTGCTGCCACCCTCACTTTGATGTCACCTCCATCGGTGCCACCCTCCCCTCGGTGTCACCTCGGTGTCACCGACCCTGCTGTCACCCTCCCCTCGGTGTCACCTCCTCCTCGGTGTCACCCCCACCTTGATGTCACCTTGGTGCCACCCTCAGGTCGGTGCCACCTTCATGGGTGCCACCCTCACCTCGGTGTCACCTTCTCCTTAGTGTCACCTCCCTCGGTGTCACCTCCTCAGTGCCACCTGCTCCGTGCCACCATCATCGGTGCCACCCTCCCCTCGGTGTCACCTCGGTGTCCCCAACCCCGGTGCCACCCCCCCCTCGCTGTCACCCCCTCGGTGCCACCCCCGTGTCCCTCCCCTCCCCCACCCCGCGATGTCCCCAAGTGTCGCAAGAGCCACCCCCGCTCTGTCACCCCGGGGCGGTGACGTCACCGCGGTGTCGCAACCCCCCCAGCCCGCTTCCGCTTTTCCCGCCAATTTGGGGACAGGGGAGGAGGGGACGGCGACACCATGGGGACAGAGGGGACAGAGGGGGGACAGGGGGGACAGGGGGGACAGGGAGGGGACAGGGAGGGGACAGGGATGGGGAGTGGGACAGGGACACAGTGACAGGGACAGGAAAGGGACAGTGACAGGGAGGGGATAGGGACAGGAAGGGGACAGGGACACAGGGACAGGAGGGACAGGGACAGGGATGTGGAGGGGGCAGGGACAGGGAGGGGACAGTGACAGGGACAGGGACAGGGACAGGAAGGGGACAGGGACAGGGATGGGGACAGGAAAGGGACAGTGACAGGGAGGGGACAGGGACACAGGGACAAGTGGGTCGGGGGGACAGGGATGTGGAGGGGACAGGGACAGGGACAGGGAGGGGACAGTGACAGTGACAGTGACAGTGACAGGGACAGGAAGGGGACAGGGACAGGGATGGGGACAGGGACAGGGACAGGGACAAGGATGGGACAGGGATGGGGAGGGCACAGTGACAGGGACGGGGGGGACAGGGGGGGACAGGGACAGGGACAGGTGGGGACAAGGATGGGACAGGGAGGGGACAGGGAGGGGACAGGGACACAGTGACAGGGACAGGGATGTGGAGGGGACAGGGACAGTGACAGGGACAAGAGGGGACAGGGACAGGAAGGGGACAGTGATAGGGACAGGGAGGGGACAGGGACAGGGACAGGGACACAGGGACAGGGACAGAGATGTGGAGGGGACAGGGAGGGGACAGAGAGGGGACAGGGACAGGACAGGGAGGGGGGACAGGGACAGGGACGGGGACAGGGACAATGACAGGGAGGGGACAGGACACAGGAATGAGGGGACAGGGAGGGGACAGAGACGGGGAAGGGGGGGGACAGGGACAGTGATAGGGACAGGAAGGGGACAGTGATAGGGACAGGGAGGGGACAGGGACAGTGATAGGGACAGGGATGGGACAGGGATGGGTGACAGGGAGGGGACAGGGACAGGGGAGGGGACAGTGACACAGGGATAGGGGGACAGGGACAGGAACAGGGACGGGACAGGGAGGGGACAGGGACAGGGAGAGGGAGGGGACAGGGACAGGGATGGGTGACAGAGACGGGGGGGGGACAGGGATGGGGGACAGGGACAGGGATGGGTGACAGAGACGGGGGGGGACAGGGATGGGGGACAGGGAGGGGACAGTGACACAGGAATGGGGGGGACAGGGACAGGAAGGGGATGGCGCCACTTTGGGGACAGGGGGGGACAGAGAGAGGGAGGGGACAGAGAGGGGACAGGGAGGGGACAGAGCCAGGGAGGGGACAGGGATGGGACAGAGAGGCGACAGGGAGGGGACAGTGACAGGGACAGTGACAGTGACAGAGCCAGGGAGGGGACAGGGACAGTGACAGGGAGGGGACAGTGACAGAGCCAGGGAGGGGACAGTGACAGGGACAGTGACAGTGACAGAGCCAGGGAGGGGACAGGGACAGTGACAGGGAGGGGACAGTGACAGAGCCAGGGAGGGGACAGTGACAGTGACAGGGACAGTGACAGGGTGGGGACAGGGACAGGGAGGGGACAGGGATGGGACAGTGACAGTGACAGTGACAGGGAGGGGACAGTGACTGTGACAGTGGCAGTGGCAGGAAGGGGACAGGGTGGGGACAGGGCCATGGCGCAGCCGAGCTTCATCCCGCTGCTCGGTGAGCTGCTCTTCTTCTTCCTCCTCCTCCTCTTCCTCCATTCCTTTTTCCCGAATTTTCTCCTTTCTCCCCCATTTCCTGCCCTTCATCCCAGCCCCTCCTCATCCTCCTCTTCCTCCTCTTCCTCCCCAGCCCCTTTGCCCCAAATTTCCCTTTTTTCTCCTATTTCTGGGCTCCTCCTCTTCCTCCTCTTCCTCCTCATCCTCCTCTTCCTCCTCTCTCCCTTTTCCCCAACTTTTCCCCCATTTCCCCCCAATTTCCATCTCCATTTCCCAACTCTTGCTCTTCTTCCTCCTCTTCCTCCTCTTCCTCCTCTTCCTCCTCTTCCTCCTCCTCCTCCTCTTCCTCTTCTCTCCCTTTTCCCCCAATTTTCCCTTTTCCCCCATTTCCTGCCCTTCCTCCCAGCCCCTCCTCATCCTTCTCTTCCTCCCCAGCCCCTTTGCCCCAAATTTCCCTTTTTTCCCCATTTCTGGCTCCTCCTCCTCTTCCTCCTCTTCCTCCTCTTCCTCCCCTCTCCCTTTTCCCCAATTTTTCCTCATTTCCCCCAATTTCCAACCCTATTTTGCCAACTCTTCCTCCTCCTCCTCTTCCTCCTCTTTCATCCTTCCCCATTTTTCCCCAATTTTCCTCTTTTTTCCCCCATTTCTGTGCCCTTCACCCCAACTCCTCCTCTTCCTCCTCTTCCTCCTCTTCCTCTTCTTCCTCCTCTTCCTCCTCTCTCCCTTTCTCCCAATTTTTCCCTTTTCTCCCCCATTTCCTGCCCTTCCTCCCAGCCCCTCCTCATCCTCCTCTTCCTCCCCAGCCCCTTTGCCCCAAATTTCCCTTTTTTCCCCATTTCTGGGCCCCTCCTCTTCCTCTTCCTCCTCTTCCTCCTCCTCTTCCTCCCCAGCCCCTTTGCCCCAAATTTCCCCTTTCCTCCCCCATTTCCTGCCCTTCCTCCCACCCTCTCCTCTTCCTCCCCACCCCATTTTCCCCAAATTTCCCCTTTTTTCTCCCATTTCTGGGCTCTTCCTCTTCCTCCTCTTCCTCCTCTTCCTCCTCTTCCTCCTCTCTCCCTTTCCCCCAATTTTCCCCTTTTTCCCCCATTTCCTGCCCTTCCTCCCAACCCCTCCTCATCCTCCTCTTCCTCCGCAGCCCCTTTGCCCCAAATTTCCTTTTTTTTTCTCCCATTTCTGGGCTCCTCCTCCTCTTCCTCCTCTTCCTCCTCTCTCCCTTTTCCCAATTTTTCCCTTTTCCCCCCATTTCCTGCCCTTCATCCCAGCTCCTCATCCTCCTCTTCCTCCCCAGCCCGTTTGCCCCAAATTTCTCTTTTTTCCACCATTTTTAGGTTCCTCCTCTTCCTCCTCTTCCTCCTCTTCCTCCCCTCTCCCTTTCCCCCAATTTTCCCCTTTTTTCTCTCATTTTCGTGCCCATTTTCCCACCCGCTCTTCCTCCTCTTCCTCCTCTCTCCCATTTCCCCCCATTTTTCCCCATTTCCCCCATTTCCTGCCCTTCCTCCCAGCCCCTCCTCATCCTCCTCTTCCTCCCCAGCCCCTTTGCCCCAAATTTCCCTTTTTTTCCCCATTTCTGGGCTCCTCCTCTTCCTCCTCTTCCTCCTCTTCCTCCTCTCTCCCTTTTCCCCAATTTCCCCATTTCCCCCAATTTCCATCCCCATTTTCCCAACTCTTCCTCTTCCTCCTCTTCCTCCTCTTCCTCCTCCGTTCCTTTTTCCCGAATTTTCTCCTTTTCGTGCCCATTTTCCCACCTGCTCTTCCTCCTCTTCCTCGTCTTCCTCCATCCCCTTTCCCCCAATTTTCCCTTTTCTCCCCATTCCTGCCCTTCCTCCCAGCTCCTCCTCATCCTCCTCTTCCTCCCCACCCAATTTTCCCCAAATTTCCCTTTTTTCCCCATTTCTGGGCTCCTCTTCTTCCTCCTCTTCCTCCTCTTCCTCCTCTTCCTCCTCTTCCTCCTCTCTCCCTTTCCCCAATTTCCCCAATTTTCCCCCAATTTCCATCCCCATTTCCCAACTCTTCCTCCTCCTCTTCCTCCTCTTCCTCCTTCCTCATTTCCCCCAATTTTTCCCTTTCCCCCATTTCTGTCCCCTTCATCCCAACTCCTCCGCCTCTTCCTCCTCTTCCTCCTCTTCCTCCTCTTCCTCCTCTTCCTCCTCTTCCTCCTCTCTCCCTTTTCCCCAATTTTTCCCCATTTCCCCCCAATTTCCATCCCCATTTCCCAACTCTTCTTCCTCCTCCTCTTCCTCCTCTTCCTCCCCACCCCATTTCCCCCCAATTTCCCCCTTTTTCCTCCGTTTCTGTGCCCTTCATCCCAACTCCACCTCTTCCTCCTCCTCTTCCTCCTCTGTTCCTTTTCCCCAATTTTTCCCCATTTCCCCCCAATTTCCATCCCCATTTTCCCAACTCTTCCTCCTCTTCCTCCTCTCTCCTATTTCCCCAATTTTTCCCTTTTCCCCCCATTTCCTGCCCTTCCTCCCAGCCCCTCCTCTTCCTCCCCACCCTATGTTCCCATTTTTCTCCCTTTTCTCCCATTTCTGTGTTCTTCATCCCAACCCCTCCTCTTCCTCCTCTTCCTTCTTCTCCCTCCCCATTTTCCCCCAATTTTCCCTTTTCTCCCCATTTCCTGCCCTTCATCCAAACTCTTCCTCCTCCTCTCTCCCATTTCCCCCAATTTCCCCCCAAATTTCCCCCAATTTCCATTTCCCCAACTCTTCCTCTTCCTCCTCTTCCTCCTCATCCTCCTCTTCCTCCTCTTCCTCCCCACCCCATTTCCCCCCAATTTTTCCTTTTTCCCTCCATTTCTCTGCCCTTCATCCCAACTCCTCCTCCTCTTCCTCTTCCTCCCCTCTCCCTTTCTTCCCCAATTTTTCCCATTTTTCTCTCATTTTCGTGCCCATTTTCCCACCTGCTCTTCCTCCTCATCCTCCTCTTCCTCCTCCGTTCCTTTTTCCCCATTTCCTCCCCTTTCTCCCCCATTTCCTGCCCTTCATCCCAGCTCCTCATCCTCCTCTTCCTCCCCAGCCCGTTTTCCCAAATTTCCCTTTTTTCCCCCATTTCAGGACTCCTCCTCTTCCTCCTCTTCCTCTTCCTCCCCAGCCCCTTTTCCCCAATTTTCCTTTTTCCCATTTCTGGGCTCCTCCTCTTCCTCCTGCTCCTCTTCCTCCTCTTCCTCCTCTCCCTTTCCCTCCTCTCTCCATTTCCCCCGAATTTTTCCCTTCTCCCCCCATTTCCTGCCCTTCATCCCAGCTCCTCCTCTTCCTCCTCTTCCTCCTTTTCCTCCTCTTCCTCCTCTCTCCCTTTTCCCCATTTTCCCCAATTTTCCCCCAATTTCCATCCCCATTTCCCAACTCTTCCTCTTCCTCCTCTTCCTCCTCTTCCTCCTCCCCCCCTCCCCATTTTCCCCAATTTTCCCTTTTTTTCCCCATTTCTGGGCTCCTCCTCTTTCTCCTCTTCCTCCTCTTCCTCCTCTTCCTCCTTCCCCATTTCCCCCAAATTTTCCCCCTTTTTCCCGCATTTCTGTGCCCTTCATCCCAACTCCTCCTCTTCCTCCTCTTCCTCCTCTTCCTCTTCTTCCTCCTCTCTCCCTTTTTCCCAATTTTCCCTTTTCTCCCCAATTTCCTGCTCTTCCTCCCAACCCCTCCTCTTCCTCCCCAGCCCATTTTCCCTAAATTTCCTTTTCCCCCCCATTTCTGGGCTCCTCCTCCTCTTCCTCCTCCTCCTCTTCCTCCTCTCTCCCTTTTCCCCAATTTCCTCAATTTTCCCCAATTTCCATCCCCATTTCCCAACTCTTCCTCCTCCTCCTCTTCCTCCTCTTCCTCCCCACTCCCTTTTCCCCAATTTCCCCTTTTCTCCCCATTTCCTGCCCTTCCTCCCTTCTCCTCCTCTTCTTCCTCCCCAGCCCGTTTGCCCCAAATTTTCCTTTCCCCATTTTTGGGCTCCTCCTCTTCCTCCTCTTCCTCCTCTCTCCCTTTTCCCCAACTTTTCCCCCATTTTCCCCCAATTTCCATCTCCATTTCCCAACTCTTCCTCTTCTTCCTCCTCTTCCTCCTCTTCCTCCTCCTCCTCCTCTTCCTCTTCTCTCCCTTTTCCCCCAATTTTCCCTTTTCCCCCATTTCCTGCCCTTCCTCCCAGCCCCTCCTCATCCTCCTCTTCCTCCCCAGCCCCTTTGCCCCAAATTTCCCTTTTTTTCCCCATTTCTGGGCTCTTCCTCCTCTTCCTCCTCTTCTTTGTCCTCCGTTCCTTTTTCCCCAATTTTCCCCTTTTCCCCCCATTTCTGTGCCCTTCATTCCAACTCTTCCTCCTCCTCCTCCTCTTCCTCCTCTTCCTCCTCTCTCCCTTTCCCCAATTTTTCCCCATTTTCCCCCAATTTCCATCCCCATTTCCCAACTCTTCCTCTTCCTCCTCTTCCTCCCCACTCCATTTTCCCCATTTTTCTCCCATTTCTCTGCCCTTCATCCCAGCTCCTCCTCCTCTTCCTTCTTCTTCCTCCCCAATTTTGTCCATTTTTCCCTTTCTCCCCCATTTCCTGCCCTTCCTCCCAACCCCTCCTCATCCTCCTCTTCCTCCCCAGCCCCTTTGCCCCAAATTCCCTTTTTCTCCCATTTCTGGGCTCCTCCTCTTCCTCCTCTTCCTCCTCTTCCTCCTCTTCCTCCTCTTCCTCCTCTCTCCCTTTTCCCCAATTTTTCTCCATTTCCCCCAACTTCCATCCCCATTTCCCAACTCTTCCTACTCCTCCTCTTCTTCCTCTTCCTCCCCACCCCGTTTTTCTCAATTTTCCCTTTTCCCCCCATTTCTGGGCCTTCATCCCAGCTCCTCCCCTTCCTCCTCTTCCTCCTCTTCCTCCTCTTCCTCCTCTTCCTCTCTCCCTTTCTCCCAATTTTCCCTTTCCCTCCCATTTCCTGCCCTTCCTCCCAGCTCCTCCTCATCCTCCTCTTCCTCCTCTTCCTCCCAACCCCATTTTCCCCCATTTTTCTCCCATTTCTCTGCCCTTCATCCCAGCTCTTCCTCCTCTTCCTTCTTCTCCCTCCCCATTTTCCCGAATTTTCCCTTTTCTCCCCCATTTCCTGCCCTTCCTCCCAACCCCTCCTCCTCCCCAGCCCCTTTGCCCCAAATTTCCCCTTTTTTCCCCATTTTTGGGCTCCTCCTCTTCCTCCTCCTCCTCCTCTTCCTCCTCTTCCTCCTCTCTCCCTTTTCCTCAATTTCCCCATTTCCCACAATTTCCATCCCGATTTCCCAACTCTTCCTCTTCCTCCTCTTCCTCCTCCTCTTCCTCCCCTCTCCATTTTTCCCCAATTTTCCCCTTTTCCCCCCATTTCTGCGCCCTTCATCCCAACTCCTCTTCCTCCTCTCTCCCTTTTCCCCAATTTTCCCCCAATTTCCATCCCCATTTCCCAACTCTTCCTCCTCCTCCTCCTCCTCATCTTCCTCTTCCTCCCCACCTGGTTTTTCTCAATTTTCCCTTTTCCCCCCATTTCTGGGCCCTTCATCCCAGCTCCTCCTCTTCCTCCTCTTCCTCCTCTTCCTCCTCTTCCTCCTGTTCCTCCTCCGTTCCTTTTTCCCCAATTTCCCCATTTCTCCCCATCTCCTGCCCTTCCTCCCAACCCCTCCTCATCCTCCTCTTCCTCCCCACCCCATTTCCCCAATTTTCTCCTTTTTCTCCCCCATTTCCTGATCTTCCTCCCAGCCCCTCCTCATCCTCCCCAGCCCCTTTGCCCCAAATTTCCCTTTTTTCCCCATTTCTGGGCTCTTCCTCCTCCTCTTCCTCCTCTTCCTCCTCTTCCTCCCCTCTCCCTTTTCCCCCAATTTTTCCCTTTTTTCTCTCATTTTTGGGCCCATTTTCCCACCTGCTCTTCCTCCTCTTCCTCCTCTTCCTCCACCCCCATTTTCCCCAATTTTCCCCATTTCCCCCCATTTCCTGCTCTTCCTCCCAACCCCTCCTCTTCCTCCCCAGCCCATTTGCCCTAAATTTCCCTTTTTTCCCCATTTTTGGGCTCTTCCTCCTCTTCCTCCTCTTCCTCCTCTCTCCGTTTTCCCCAATTCTTCCCTTTTTTCTCTCATTTTCGTGCCCATTTTCCCACCTCCTCTTCCTCCTCTTCCTCCTCCGTTCCTTTTTCCCAATTTTTCCCTTTTTCCCCCATTTTCTGCCCTTCATCCCAGCCCCTCCTCTGCCTCCCCAGCCCGTTTGCCCCCAATTTTCCCCTTTTTTCCTCATTTCTGGGCTCCTCCTCTTCTTCCTCTTCCTCCTCTTACTCCTTCCCCATTTCCCCCAATTTTCCCCTTTTCCCCCAATTTCCATCCCCATTTCCCAACTCTTCCTCTTCTTCCTCTTCCTCCTCCTCCTCTCTCCGTTTTTTCCCAATTTTCCCTTCCCCCCCCCCATTTCCTGCCCTTCCTCCCAGCCCCTCCGCATCCTCCTCTTCCTCCCCACCCCATTTTCCCCAAATTTCCCTTTTTTTCCCCATTTCTGGGCTCCTCCTCTTCCTCTTCCTCCTCTTCCTCCCCTCTCCCTTTTCCCCAATTTTTCCCCCTTTTTCTCTCATTTTCGTGCCCATTTTCCCACCTGCTCTTCCTCCTATTCCTCCTCTTCCTCCTCTCTCCCATTTTCCCCCAATTTTCCCTTTCTCCCCCATTTCCTGCCCTTCCTCCCAACCCCTCCTCATCCTCTTCTTCCTCCCCAGCCCCTTTGCCCCAAATTTCCCTTTTTCCCCCAATTTCTGGGCTCCTCCTCTTCCTCCTCCTCCTCTCTCCCTTTCCCCCAATTTTTCCCCATTTTCCCCCAATTTCAATCCCCATTTCCCAACTCTTCCTCTTCCTCCTCTTCCTCCTCTTCCTCCTTCCCCATTTTCCCCAATTTTCCCCTTTTTCCCCCATTTCTGGGCTCCTCCTCTTCCTCCCCTCTCCCTTTTCCCCAATTTTTCCCCATTTCCCCCAATTTCCATCCCCATTTCCCAACTCTTCCTCCTCCTCCTCATCTTCCTCTTCTTCCTCTTCCTCCCCACCCCGTTTTTCTCAATTTTCCCTTTTCCCCCCATTTCTGGGCCTTTCATCCCAACCCCTCCTCATCCTCCTCTTCCTCCTCTTCCTCCTCTTCCTCCCCTCTCCCTTTTCCCCAATTTTTCCCCTTTCCCCCCCATTTCCTGCCCTTCATCCCAACCCTCCTCATCCTCCTCTTCCTCCCCAGCCCCTTTGCCCCAAATTTCCCTTTCCCCCCCATTTCTGGGCTCCTCCTCCTCTTCCTCCTCTTCCTCCCCACCCCATTTCCCCCAATTTTCCCCTTTTCCCCCAGTTTGTGCCCTTCACCCCAACTCTTCCTCCCCTTCCTCCTCTTCCTCCTCTTCCTCCTCTCTCCCCTCTCTCTCTTTTCCCCAATTTTCCCCTTTTTTCTCTCATTTCTGTGCCGATTTTCCCACCTGCTCTTACTCCTCCTCCTCTTCGTCCTCTTCCTCCTCCTCCTCTCTCCCTTTTTTCCCAATTTTCCCATTTCCCCCCATTTCCTGCCCTTCCTCCCAGGCCCTCCTCATCCTCCTCTTCCTCCCCAGCCCATTTGCCACAAATTTCCCTTTTTTTCCTCCCATTTCTGGGCTCCTCTTCCTCTTCCTCCTCTTCCTCCTCTTCCTCCTCTTCCTCCTCTCTCTCTTTTCATAAATTTCCCCTTTTCCCCCATTTCCTGCCCTTCATCCCAGCCCCTCCTCATCCTCCTATTCCTCCTCAGCCCGTTTTCCATAAATTTCCTTTTCCCACCATTTCTGGGCTCTTCCTCTACCTCTTCCTCTTCCTCCTCCTCTTCCTCTTTCTCCTCCATTCCTTTTTTCCCAATTTTCTCATTTTTTCTCAATTTCCTGCCCTTCATCCCAGCTCCTCTTCCTCCTCTCTCCCTTTTCCCCAATTTTCCCCTTTTTGCTCTCATTTTTGTGCCCATTTTCCCAACTCCTCTTCCTCCTCTTCCTCCCCACCCCATTTTCCCCCAATTTTCCCCTTTCCCCCCATTTGCTGCCCTTCCTCCCAACCCCTCCTCATCCTCCTCTTCCTCCCCAGCCCCTTTCCCCCAATTTTTCCCTTTCCCCCCCATTTTTAGGCTCCTCCTCTTCCTCCTCTTCCTCCTCTTCCTCTACCCCCATTTTCCCCAATTTTCCCTTCCCCCCCCATTTCCTGCCCTTCCTCCCAGCCCCTCCTCTTCCTCCTCTTCCTCCCCAGCCCCTTTGCCCCAAATTTCCCTTTTTCCCCCCCATTTTTGGGCTCTTCCTCCTCTTCCTCTTGTTCCTCCTCTTCCTCCTCTCTCCCTTTTCCCTAATTTTTCCCTTTTTTCTCTCATTTTCGTCCCCATTTTCCCACCTGCTCTTCCTCCTCTTCCTCCTCTTCCTCCCCAGCCCATTTCCCCCCATTTTCCCCTTTTCCCCCCTTCATCCCCACTCCTTCTCCTCCTCTTCCTCCCCTCTCCCTTTTTTTCCAATTTTCCCTTTCCTCCCCCATTTCCTGCCCTTCATCCCAGCTCCTCCTCTTCCTCCTCTTCCTCCCCTCCCCCTTTTCCCCAATTTCCCCAATTTTCCCCCAATTTCCATCCCCATTTCCCAACTCTTCCTCCTCCTCTTCCTCCTCCTCCTCTTCCTCCTCTCTCCCTTTTCCCCCAATTTTCCCCTTTTTTCTCTCATTTTCGTGCCGATTTTCCCACCTGCTCTTCCTCCTCTTCCTCCTCTTCCTCCTCTCTCCCTTTTCCCCAATTTCCCCAATTTCCCCCCAATTTCCATTCCCATTTCCCAAATCTTCCTCCTCCTCCTCTTCCTCCTCTTCCTCCCCACCCCATTTTCCCCAATTTCTCCCTTTTCCCCCATTTCTGTGCCCTTCACCCCAACTCCTCCTCTTCCTCCTCTTCCTCCTCCGTTCCTTTTCCCCAATTTTCCCCTTTTCCCCCCATTTCCTGCCCTTCATCCCAGCTCCTCTTCCTCCTCTTCCTCCCCAGCCCCTTTGCCCCAAATTTCCCTTTTTTCCCCCCATTTTTGGGCTCCTCCTCCTCTTCCTCCTCTTCCTCCTCTTCCTCCCCTCTCCCTTTTCCCCCAATTTTTCCCTTTTTTCTCTCATTTTTGGGCCCATTTTCCCACCTGCTCTTCCTCCTCTTCCTCCTCTTCCTCCACCCCCATTTTCCCCAATTTTCCCCATTTCCCCCCATTTCCTGCTCTTCCTCCCAACCCCTCCTCTTCCTCCCCAGCCCATTTGCCCTAAATTTCCCTTTTTTCCCCATTTTTGGGCTCTTCCTCCTCTTCCTCCTCTTCCTCCTCTCTCCGTTTTCCCCAATTCTTCCCTTTTTTCTCTCATTTTCGTGCCCATTTTCCCACCTCCTCTTCCTCCTCTTCCTCCTCCGTTCCTTTTTCCCAATTTTTCCCTTTTTCCCCCATTTTCTGCCCTTCATCCCAGCCCCTCCTCTGCCTCCCCAGCCCGTTTGCCCCCAATTTTCCCCTTTTTTCCTCATTTCTGGGCTCCTCCTCTTCTTCCTCTTCCTCCTCTTACTCCTTCCCCATTTCCCCCAATTTTCCCCTTTTCCCCCAATTTCCATCCCCATTTCCCAACTCTTCCTCTTCTTCCTCTTCCTCCTCCTCCTCTCTCCGTTTTTTCCCAATTTTCCCTTCCCCCCCCCCATTTCCTGCCCTTCCTCCCAGCCCCTCCGCATCCTCCTCTTCCTCCCCACCCCATTTTCCCCAAATTTCCCTTTTTTTCCCCATTTCTGGGCTCCTCCTCTTCCTCTTCCTCCTCTTCCTCCCCTCTCCCTTTTCCCCAATTTTTCCCCCTTTTTCTCTCATTTTCGTGCCCATTTTCCCACCTGCTCTTCCTCCTATTCCTCCTCTTCCTCCTCTCTCCCATTTTCCCCCAATTTTCCCTTTCTCCCCCATTTCCTGCCCTTCCTCCCAACCCCTCCTCATCCTCTTCTTCCTCCCCAGCCCCTTTGCCCCAAATTTCCCTTTTTCCCCCAATTTCTGGGCTCCTCCTCTTCCTCCTCCTCCTCTCTCCCTTTCCCCCAATTTTTCCCCATTTTCCCCCAATTTCAATCCCCATTTCCCAACTCTTCCTCTTCCTCCTCTTCCTCCTCTTCCTCCTTCCCCATTTTCCCCAATTTTCCCCTTTTTCCCCCATTTCTGGGCTCCTCCTCTTCCTCCCCTCTCCCTTTTCCCCAATTTTTCCCCATTTCCCCCAATTTCCATCCCCATTTCCCAACTCTTCCTCCTCCTCCTCATCTTCCTCTTCTTCCTCTTCCTCCCCACCCCGTTTTTCTCAATTTTCCCTTTTCCCCCCATTTCTGGGCCTTTCATCCCAACCCCTCCTCATCCTCCTCTTCCTCCTCTTCCTCCTCTTCCTCCCCTCTCCCTTTTCCCCAATTTTTCCCCTTTCCCCCCCATTTCCTGCCCTTCATCCCAACCCTCCTCATCCTCCTCTTCCTCCCCAGCCCCTTTGCCCCAAATTTCCCTTTCCCCCCCATTTCTGGGCTCCTCCTCCTCTTCCTCCTCTTCCTCCCCACCCCATTTCCCCCAATTTTCCCCTTTTCCCCCAGTTTGTGCCCTTCACCCCAACTCTTCCTCCCCTTCCTCCTCTTCCTCCTCTTCCTCCTCTCTCCCCTCTCTCTCTTTTCCCCAATTTTCCCCTTTTTTCTCTCATTTCTGTGCCGATTTTCCCACCTGCTCTTACTCCTCCTCCTCTTCGTCCTCTTCCTCCTCCTCCTCTCTCCCTTTTTTCCCAATTTTCCCATTTCCCCCCATTTCCTGCCCTTCCTCCCAGGCCCTCCTCATCCTCCTCTTCCTCCCCAGCCCATTTGCCACAAATTTCCCTTTTTTTCCTCCCATTTCTGGGCTCCTCTTCCTCTTCCTCCTCTTCCTCCTCTTCCTCCTCTTCCTCCTCTCTCTCTTTTCATAAATTTCCCCTTTTCCCCCATTTCCTGCCCTTCATCCCAGCCCCTCCTCATCCTCCTATTCCTCCTCAGCCCGTTTTCCATAAATTTCCTTTTCCCACCATTTCTGGGCTCTTCCTCTTCCTCTTCCTCTTCCTCTTCCTCTTCCTCTTCCTCTTCCTCCTCCTCTTCCTCTTTCTCCTCCATTCCTTTTTTCCCAATTTTCTCATTTTTTCTCAATTTCCTGCCCTTCATCCCAGCTCCTCTTCCTCCTCTCTCCCTTTTCCCCAATTTTCCCCTTTTTGCTCTCATTTTTGTGCCCATTTTCCCAACTCCTCTTCCTCCTCTTCCTCCCCACCCCATTTTCCCCCAATTTTCCCCTTTCCCCCCATTTGCTGCCCTTCCTCCCAACCCCTCCTCATCCTCCTCTTCCTCCCCAGCCCCTTTCCCCCAATTTTTCCCTTTCCCCCCCATTTTTAGGCTCCTCCTCTTCCTCCTCTTCCTCCTCTTCCTCTACCCCCATTTTCCCCAATTTTCCCTTCCCCCCCCATTTCCTGCCCTTCCTCCCAGCCCCTCCTCTTCCTCCTCTTCCTCCCCAGCCCCTTTGCCCCAAATTTCCCTTTTTCCCCCCCATTTTTGGGCTCTTCCTCCTCTTCCTCTTGTTCCTCCTCTTCCTCCTCTCTCCCTTTTCCCTAATTTTTCCCTTTTTTCTCTCATTTTCGTCCCCATTTTCCCACCTGCTCTTCCTCCTCTTCCTCCTCTTCCTCCCCAGCCCATTTCCCCCCATTTTCCCCTTTTCCCCCCTTCATCCCCACTCCTTCTCCTCCTCTTCCTCCCCTCTCCCTTTTTTTCCAATTTTCCCTTTCCTCCCCCATTTCCTGCCCTTCATCCCAGCTCCTCCTCTTCCTCCTCTTCCTCCCCTCCCCCTTTTCCCCAATTTCCCCAATTTTCCCCCAATTTCCATCCCCATTTCCCAACTCTTCCTCCTCCTCTTCCTCCTCCTCCTCTTCCTCCTCTCTCCCTTTTCCCCCAATTTTCCCCTTTTTTCTCTCATTTTCGTGCCGATTTTCCCACCTGCTCTTCCTCCTCTTCCTCCTCTTCCTCCTCTCTCCCTTTTCCCCAATTTCCCCAATTTCCCCCCAATTTCCATTCCCATTTCCCAAATCTTCCTCCTCCTCCTCTTCCTCCTCTTCCTCCCCACCCCATTTTCCCCAATTTCTCCCTTTTCCCCCATTTCTGTGCCCTTCACCCCAACTCCTCCTCTTCCTCCTCTTCCTCCTCCGTTCCTTTTCCCCAATTTTCCCCTTTTCCCCCCATTTCCTGCCCTTCATCCCAGCTCCTCTTCCTCCTCTTCCTCCCCAGCCCCTTTGCCCCAAATTTCCCTTTTTTCCCCCCATTTTTGGGCTCCTCCTCCTCTTCCTCCTCTTCCTCCTCCATTCCTTTTCCCCAATTTTGCGTTGTTTCCCCCAATTTCCATCCCCATTTCCCAACTCTTCCTCTTCCTCCTCTTCCTCCTCCTCCTCTCTCCCTTTTTTCCCAATTTTCCCATTTCCCCCCATTTCCTGCCCTTCCTCCCAACCCCTCCTCATCCTCCTCCTCCCCAGCCCATTTGCCACAAATTTCCCTTTTTTTCCCCATTTTTTGGCTCCTCCTCTTCCTCCTCTTCCTCCTCTTCCTCCTCTTCCTCCTCTTCCTCCTCTTCCTCCTCTTCCTCCTCTTCCTCCTCTCTCCGTTTTCCCCAGTTTTTCCCCATTTCCCCCAATTTCCATCCCCATTTCCCAACTCTTCCTCCTCTTCCTCCTTCCCCATTTCTCCCAATTTTCCCCTTTTCCACCCCATTTCTGTGCCCTTCATCCCAACTCTTCCTCCTCTTCCTCCCCACCCATTTTCCCCATTTTCCCCCCATTTCTCTGCCGTTCATCCCAGCTCTTCCTCCTCTTCCTCCTCTTCCTCCACCCCATTTTCCCCAATTTTCCCCTTTTTCCCCATTTCCTGCCGTTCATCCCAACTTCTCCTCTTCCTCCCCAGCCCATTTTCCCAAATTTCCCTTTTTTTCTCCCATTTCAGGGCTCCTCCTCCTCCTCTTCCTCTTCTTCCTCCTCTTCCTCCTCTCTCCCTTTTCTCCAATTTTCCCCAATTTTCCCCCAATTTCCATCCCCATTTCCCAACTCTTCCTCCTCCTCCTCTTCCTCCCCACTCCATTTTTCCCATTTTTCTCCCTTTCCCCCCCTTTTCTGTGCCCTTCAGCCCAACCCCTCCTCTTCCTCCTCTTCCTCCTCTTCCTCCTCTTCCTCCTCTTCCTCCTCTTCCTCCTCTCTCCCTTTCCCCCAATTTTCCCATTTCTCCCCATTTTCTGCCCTTCCTCCCAACCCCTCCTCATCCTCCTCTTCCTCCCCAGCCCCTTTGCCCCAAATTTCCTTTTTTCCCCCATTTCTGGGCTCCTCCTCCTCTTCCTCCTCTTCCTCCCCACCCCATTTCCCCCAATTTTTCCCCTTTTCCCCCCATTTCCTGCCCTTCATCCCAGCTCCTCCTCTTCCTCCCCAGCCCATTTTCCCTAAATTTCCTTTTTTTCTCCCATTTCTGGGCTCCTCCTCTTCCTCCTCTTCCTCCTCTTCCTCCTCTTCCTCCTCTTCCTCCCCTCTCCTTTTCCCCAATTTTTCCCTTTTTTCTCTCATTTTCGTGCCCATTTTCCCACCTGCTCTTCCTCCTCTTCCTCCTCTTCCTCCTCTCTCCCTTCCCCCCAATTTCCCCAATTTTTCCCAATTTCCCCCAATTTCCATCCTCATTTCCCCAACTCTTCCTCATCCTCCTCTTCCTCCCAACCCCATTTTTCCCATTTTTCTCCCTTTCCCCCCCATTTCTGTGCCCTTCAGCCCAGCTCCTCCTCTTCCTCCTCTTCCTCCTCTTCCTCCTCTTCCTCCTCTTCCTCCTCTTCCTCCTCTTCCTCCTCCGTTCCTTTCCCCCAATTTTTTCCTTTTCTCCCCCATTTCCTGCCCTTCATCCCAGCCCCTCCTCTTCCTCCCCAGCCCCTTTGCCCAAAATTTCCCCTTTTTTCCCCCATTTCTGGGCTCCTCCTCCTCCTTCTCCTCCTCTTCCTCCTCTCTCCAATTTTTCCCCATTTTCCCCAATTTCCTGCCCTTCCTCCCAGCTCCTCCTCTTCCTCCTCTTCCTCCACCCCCATTTCCCCCCAATTTTCCCCTTTTCCCCCCATTTCCTGCCCTTCATCCCAACTCTTCCTCCTCTTCCTCCTCTTCCTCCCCTCTCCCTTTCCCCAAGTTTTTCCCTTTTTTCTCTCATTTTCGTGCCCATTTTCCCACCTGCTCTTCCTCCTCCTCCTCCTCTTCCTCCTCTTCCTCCCCACCCCATTTTTCCCAATTTTCTCCCTTTTCTCCCATTTCTCTGCCCTTCATCCCAGCTCTTCCTCCTCTTCCTCCTCTCTCTGTTTTCCCCAATTCTCTCCTTTTCTGCCCAATTTCCTGCTCTTCATCCCAACCCCTCCTCATCCTCCTCTTCCTCCCCAGCCCCTTTGCCCCAAATTTCCCTTTTTGCCCCATTTCTGGGCTCCTCCTCCTCTTCCTCTTCCTCCTCCTCTTCCTCCTCTTCCTCCTCTCTCCCTTTTCCCCAATTTTCCCCTTTTCCCCAATTCCTGTGCCCTTCATCCCAAATCCTCTTCCTCCTCTTCCTCCCCTCTCCCTTTTCCCTAATTTTTCCCTTTTTTCTCTCATTTCTGTGCCCATTTTCCCACCTCCTCTTCCTCCTCTTCCTCCTCTTCCTCCTCTTCCTCCTCTTCCTCCTCTTCCTCCTCTCTCCCTTTTCCCCAATTTTCCCCTTTTTCCCCCCATTTCCTTCCCTTCATCCCAGCTCCTCATCCTCCTCTTCCTCCCCAGCCCATTTTCCCCAAATTTCCCCTTCTGGGCTCCTCCTCTTCCTCTTCCTCCTCTTCCTCCTCTCTCCCTTTTCCCCAATTTCCCCAATTTTCCCCCAATTTCCATCCCCATTTTCCCAACTCTTCCTCCTCCTCCTCCTCTTCCTCCTTCCCCATTTCCCCCAATTTTTCCCTTTCCCCCCCATTTCTGTGCCCTTCATCCCAACTCCTTGTCTTCCTCCTCTTCCTCCCCCTGTTTTCCCCCAATTTTTCCCTTTCCCCCCATTTCCTGCCCTTCCTCCCAACCCCTCCTCATCCTCCTCTTCCTCCCCAGCCCGTTTCACCCAAATTTCCCTTTTTTCACCCCATTTTTGGGCTCTTCCTCCTCTTCCTCCTCTTCCTCCTCTTCCTCCCCTCTCCCTTTTCCCCAATTTTTCCCTTTTTTCTCTCATTTTCGTGCCCATTTTCCCACCTGCTCTTCCTCCTCCTCCTCCTCTTCCTCCTCTTCCTCCCCACCCCATTTTTCCCAATTTTCTCCCTTTTCTCCCATTTCTCTGCCCTTCATCCCAGCTCTTCCTCCTCTTCCTCCTCTCTCTGTTTTCCCCAATTCTCTCCTTTTCTGCCCAATTTCCTGCTCTTCATCCCAACCCCTCCTCATCCTCCTCTTCCTCCCCAGCCCCTTTGCCCCAAATTTCCCTTTTTCTCATTTCTGGACTACTCCTCCTCTTCCTCCTCTTCCTCCTCTTCCTCCTCTTCCTCCTCTCCCTCCTCTCTCCCTTTTCCCCAATTTTTCCCTTTTCCCAATTCCTGTGCCCTTCATCCCAAATCCTCCTCATCCTCCTCTTCCTCCCCACCCATTTTCACCATTTTTCTCCCATTTCTCTGTCCTTCATCCCCGCTCTTCCTCCTCTTCCTCCTCTCTCCCTTTTTTCCCAATTTTCCCTTTCCTCCCCCATTTCCTGCCCTTCATCCCAGCCCCTCCTCATCCTCCTCTTCCTCCCCAGCCCCTTTGCCCCAAATTTCCCTTTTTCCCCCCATTTTTGGGCTCCTCCTCCTCTTCATCTTCCTCCTCCTCCTCTTCCTCCCCTCTCCCTTTTCCCCAATTTCCCTTTTTTCTCTCATTTTCGTGCCCATTTTCCCACCTGCTCTTCCTCCTCTTCCTCCTCCTCTTCCTCCTCTTCCTCCTCCTCTTCCTCCTCTTCCTCCCCTCTCCTTTTCTCCCCCAATTTTTCCCATTTCCCCCCATTTCCTGCCCTTCATCCCAGCCCCTCCTCATCCTCTTCATCCTCCTCAGCCCATTTTCCCCAAATTTCCATTTTCTTCCCCATTTTTTGGCTCCTCCTCCTCCTCGTCCTCCTTCCCCAATTCCTCCAATTTTTCCCATTTTCCCCCATTTTCTGCCCTTCCTCCCAGCCCCTCCTCATCCTCCTCTTCCTCCCCAGCCCCTTTGCCCCACATTTCCCTTTTCCCCCCATTTCTGGGCTCCTCCTCTTCCTCCTCCTCCTCCTCTTCCTCCTCTTCCTCCTCTCTCCCTTTCCCCCAATTTTTCCCTTTTTCCTCTCATTTTCGTTCCCATTTTCCCACCTGCTCTTCCTCCTCTTCCTCCTCGTCCTCTTCTCTCCCTTTTCCCCAATTTCCCCAATTTTCCCCCATTTTCCATCCCCATTTCCCAACTCTCCCTCCACCTCCTCCTCTTCCTCCTGTTCCTCCTTCCCCATTTCCCCCAATTTTTCCCTTCTCCCCCAATTTCCTGCCCTTCCTCCCAACTCCTCCTCTTCCTCCTCTTCCTCTCCAGCCCGTTTTCCCTAAATTTCATTCCCCCCCCATTTCTGCGCTCCTCCTCTTCCTCCTCTTCCTCCCCTCTCCCTTTTCCCCAGTTTTTCCTCATTTCCCCCAATTTCCAACCCTATTTTGCCAACTCTTCCTCCTCCTCCTCCTCTTCCTCCTCTTTCATCCTTCCCCATTTTTCCCCAATTTTCCTCTTTTTTCCCCCATTTCTGTGCCCTTCATCCCAACTCGTCCTCCTCTTCCTCCTCTCTCCCTTTTCCCCTATTTCCTCCCCTTTCTCCCCCATTTCCTGCCCTTCATCCCAGCCCCTCCTCATCCTCCTCTTCCTCCCCAGCCCGTTTCACCCAAATTTCCCTTTTTTCCCCCCATTTTTGGGCTCTTCCTCCTCTTCCTCCCCTCTCCCTTTTCCCCCAATTTTTCCCTTTTCCCCCCCATTTCCTGCCCTTCCTCCCAACCCCTCCTCATCCTCCTCTCCCTCCCCAGCCCCTTTGCCCCAAATTTCCCTTTTTGCCCCATTTCTGGGCTCTTCCTCCTCTTCCTCCTCTTCCTCCTCTCTCCCTTTTCCCCAATTTCCTCAATTTTCCCCCAATTTCCATCCCCATTTCCCAACTCTTCCTCATCCTCCTCTTCCTCCTCTTCCTCTTCCTCCTCTTCCTCCCCTCTCCCTTTTTCCCCAATTTTTCCCTTTTTCCTCTCATTTTCGTGCCCATTTTCCCACCTGCTCTTCCTCCTCCTCTTCCTCCTCTCTCCCTTTTCCGCAATTTTCCCCTTTTCCCCAATTCCTGTGCCCTTCATCCCAAATCCTCATCCTCCTCTTCCTCCTCTTCCTCCTCTTCCTCCTCTTCCTCCCCACCCCATTTTTCCCATTTTTCTCCCTTTTCTCCCATTTCTGTGCCCTTCATCCCAGCTCTTCCTCCTCTTCCTCCTCTTCCTCCTCTTCCTCCTCTCTCCCTTTTCCCAATTTTTCCCTTTTTTTCCCAATTCCCTCCCCTTCATCCCAACTCCTCCTCTTCCTCCCCAGCCTGTTTTCCCAAATTTCCCTTTTTTCCCCATTTTCAGGGCTCCTCCTCTTCCTCCTCTTCCTTCTCTTCCTCCTTTTCCTCCTCTTCCTCCTCTTCCTCCCCAGCCCATTTTCCCTAAATTTCCTTTTTCCCCCCATTTCTGGGCTCTTCCTCCTCTTCCTCTTCCTCCCCTCTCCCATTTTCATAATTTTTCACCATTTTCTCCCAATTTCCATCCCCATTTTCTCAACTCTTCCTCCTCCTCCTCTTCCTCCTCTTTCATCCTTCCCCATTTTTCCCCAATTTTCCTCTTTTTTCCCCCATTTCTGTGCCCTTCATCCCAACTAATCCTCCTCTTCCTCCCCTCTCCCTTTTCCCCAATTTTCTCCCCTTTCTCCCCCATTTCCTGCCCTTCATCCCAGCTCCTCATCCTCCTCTTCCTCCCCAGCCCGTTTCATCCGAATTTCCCTTTTTTCCCCCCATTTTTGGGCTCTTCCTCCTCTTCCTCCTCCTCTTCCTCCTCCTCTTCCTCCCCTCTCCATTTTTCCCCAATTTTCCCCTTTTCCCCCCATTTCTCTGCCCTTCATCCCAACCCCTCCTCTTCCTCCTCTTCCTCCCCAGCCCCTTTGCCCCAAATTTCCCTTTTTTCCCCATTTCTGGGCTCCTCCTCCTCCTCTTCTTCCTCCTCTTCCTCCTCTTCCTCCCCTCTCCCTTTTCCCCAATTTCCCCAATTTCCCCCCAATTTCCATCCTCATTTCCCCAACTCTTCCTCCTCCTTCTCTTCCTCCCCACCCCGTTTTTCCCATTTTTCTCCCTTTTCCCCCCATTTCTGTGCCCTTCAGCCCACCTCCTGCTCCTCCTCTTCCTCCTCTTCCTCCTCCGTTCCTTTTCCCCAATTTTTCCCTTTTCTCCCCCATTTCCTGCCCTTCATCCCAGCTCCTCCTCTTCCTCCCCAGCCCATTTTCCCTAAATTTCCTTTTTTTCTCCCATTTCTGGACTCCTCCTCTTCCTCCTCTTCCTCCTCTTCCTCCTCTTCCTCCTCTTCCTCCCCTCTCCTTTTCCCCAATTTTTCCCTTTTTTCTCTCATTTTCGTGCCCATTTTCCCACCTGCTCTTCCTCCTCTTCCTCCTCTTCCTCCTCTCTCCCTTCCCCCCAATTTCCCCAATTTTTCCCAATTTCCCCCAATTTCCATCCTCATTTCCCCAACTCTTCCTCATCCTCCTCTTCCTCCCAACCCCATTTTTCCCATTTTTCTCCCTTTCCCCCCCATTTCTGTGCCCTTCAGCCCAGCTCCTCCTCTTCCTCCTCTTCCTCCTCTTCCTCCTCTTCCTCCTCTTCCTCCTCTTCCTCCTCCGTTCCTTTCCCCCAATTTTTTCCTTTTCTCCCCCATTTCCTGCCCTTCATCCCAGCCCCTCCTCTTCCTCCCCAGCCCCTTTGCCCAAAATTTCCCCTTTTTTCCCCCATTTCTGGGCTCCTCCTCCTCCTTCTCCTCCTCTTCCTCCTCTCTCCAATTTTTCCCCATTTTCCCCAATTTCCTGCCCTTCCTCCCAGCTCCTCCTCTTCCTCCTCTTCCTCCACCCCCATTTCCCCCCAATTTTCCCCTTTTCCCCCCATTTCCTGCCCTTCATCCCAACTCTTCCTCCTCTTCCTCCTCTTCCTCCCCTCTCCCTTTCCCCAAGTTTTTCCCTTTTTTCTCTCATTTTCGTGCCCATTTTCCCACCTGCTCTTCCTCCTCCTCCTCCTCTTCCTCCTCTTCCTCCCCACCCCATTTTTCCCAATTTTCTCCCTTTTCTCCCATTTCTCTGCCCTTCATCCCAGCTCTTCCTCCTCTTCCTCCTCTCTCTGTTTTCCCCAATTCTCTCCTTTTCTGCCCAATTTCCTGCTCTTCATCCCAACCCCTCCTCATCCTCCTCTTCCTCCCCAGCCCCTTTGCCCCAAATTTCCCTTTTTGCCCCATTTCTGGGCTCCTCCTCCTCTTCCTCTTCCTCCTCCTCTTCCTCCTCTTCCTCCTCTCTCCCTTTTCCCCAATTTTCCCCTTTTCCCCAATTCCTGTGCCCTTCATCCCAAATCCTCTTCCTCCTCTTCCTCCCCTCTCCCTTTTCCCTAATTTTTCCCTTTTTTCTCTCATTTCTGTGCCCATTTTCCCACCTCCTCTTCCTCCTCTTCCTCCTCTTCCTCCTCTTCCTCCTCTTCCTCCTCTTCCTCCTCTCTCCCTTTTCCCCAATTTCCCCAATTTTCCCCCAATTTCCATCCCCATTTCCCAACTCTTCCTCTTCCTCCTCTTCCTCCTCTTCCTCCTCCGTTCCTTTTTCCCCAATTTCCCCTTTTCCCCCCATTTCCTGCCCTTCATCCCAACCCCTCCTCATCCTCCTCTTCCTCCCCAGCCCCTTTGCCCCAAATTTCCCATTTTCCCCCATTTCTGGGCTCCTCCTCCTCTTCCTCCTCTTCCTCCTCTTCCTCCTCTTCCTCCTCTTCCTCCTCTTCCTCCTCTTCCTCCCCTCTCCCTTTTCCCCAATTTTTCCTCGTTTCCCCCCAATTTCCATCCCCATTTTGCCAACTCTTCTTCCTCCTCCTCATCTTCCTCTTCCTCCTCCATTCTTTTTCCCCAACTTTCTCTTTTTCTCCCCAATTTCCTGCCCTTCCTCCCAGATCCTCTTCCTCCCCTCTCCTTTTTTCCACAATTTTCCCCTTTTTTTCTCTCATTTTCCCACCTGCTCTTCCTCCTCTTCCTCCTCTTCCTCCACCCCCATTTTCCCCAATTTTTCCCTTTTCCCCCCATTTCTGTGCCCTTCATCCCAACTCCTCCTCTTCCTCCTCTTCCTCCTCTTCCTCCTCTTCCTCCTCTTCCTCCTCTTCCTCCTCTCTCCCTTTCCCCCAATTTTCCCTTTCCCCCCCATTTCCTGCCCTTCATCCCAGCCCCTCCTCATCCTCCTCTTCCTCCCCAGCCCCTTTGCCCCAAATTTCCCTTTTTCCCCATTTCTGGGATCCTCCTCCTCTTCCTCCTCTTCCTCTTCCTCCTCTTCCTCCTCTTCCTCCTCTCTCCCTTTTCCCCAATTTCCCCATTTTCCCCCAATTTCCATCCCCATTTCCCAACTCCTCCTCTTCCTCCTCCTCTTCCTCCTCTTCCTCCTATTCCCCCACCCCATTTTCCCCAATTTTTCCCTTTTCCCCCCATTTCTGTGCCCGTCATCCCAACTTTTCTTCCTCTTCCTCCCCTCTCCCTTTCCACCAATTTTTCCCTTTTTTCTCTCAATTTCGTTCCCATTTTCCCACCTCCTCTTCCTGCTCTTCCTGCTCTTCCTCCTCTTCCTCCTCTTCTTCCTCTTCCTCATCTTCCTCCACCCCCATTTTCCCCAATTTTCCCCTTTTACCCCCATTTCCTGCCCTTCCTCCCTCCTCATCCTCCTCTTCCTCCCCAGCCCCTTTGCCCCACATTTCCCCTTTTCCCCCATTTCTGGGCTCCTCCTCTTCCTCCTCCTCCTCTTCCTCCTCTCTCCCTTTTCCCCAATTTCCCCAATTTTCCCCCAATTTCCATCCCCATTTCCCAACTCTTCCTCTTCCTCCTCTTCCTCCCCTTCCTCCTCTTCCTCCTTCCCCATTTTCCCCAATTTTCCCCTTTTTCCTCTCATTTCTGTGCCCTTCATCCCAACTCCTCCTCTTCCTCCTCTTCCTCCTCCGTTCCTTTTCCCCAATTTTCTCCTTTCTCCCCCATTTCCTGCCCTTCCTCCCAGCCCCTCCTCATCCTCCTCTTCCTCCCCAGCCCCTTTGCCCCAAATTTCCCTTTTTTCCCCCCATTTTTGGCCTCCTCCTCTTCATCTTCCTCCTCCTCCTCTTCCTCCCCTCTCCTTTTCCCCAATTTTTCCCTTTTTTCTCTCATTTTCGTGCCCATGTTCCCACCTGCTCTTCCTCCTCCTCCTCCTCTTCCTCCTCTTCCTCCTCCTCCTCTTCCTCCTCTCTCCCTTTTCCCCAATTTTTCCCCATTTTCCCCAATTTCCATCCCCATTTCCCAACTCTTCCTCCTCCTCCTCATCCTCCTTCCCCATTTCCCCCCAATTTTTCCCTTTTCCCCCCATTTCCTGCCCTTCATCCCATCCCCTCCTCTTCCTCCCCAGCCACTTTGCCCCAAATTTCCCCTTTTTCCCCCATTTCTGGGCTCCTCCTCTTCTTCCTCCTCTTCCTCCTCTTCCTCCTCTCTCCCTTTTCCCCAATTTTCCCACATTTCCCCCAATTTCCATCCCCATTTCCCAACTCTTCCTCATCCTCCTCCTCCTCTTCCTCCCGACCCCATTTTCCCCAATTTTTCTCCCTTTCCCCCCATTTCTGTGCCCTTCACCCCAACTCCTCCTCTTCCTCCTCTTCCTCCTCTTCCTCCTCCGTTCCTTTTCCCCAATTTTCCCCTTTTTCCCCCCATTTCCTGCCCTTCATCCCAGCTCCTCTTCCTCCTCTTCCTCCCCAGCCCGTTTGCCCCAAATTTCCCTTTTTTCCCCTCATTTTTGGGCTCTTCCTCCTCTTCCTCCTCTTCCTCCTCTTCCTCCTCTCTCCCTTTTCCCCAATTTCCCCAATTTTCCCCCAATTTCCATCCCCATTTTCCCAACTCTTCCTCCTCCTCCTCTTCCTCCTTCCCCATTTCCCCCAATTTTTCCCTTTCCCCCCATTTCTGTGCCCTTCATCACAACCCCTCCTCTTCCTCCTCTTCCTCCCCCTGTTTTTCCCCAATTTTTCCCTTCCTCCCCCATTTCCTGCCCTTCCTCCCAGCTCCTCCTCCTCCTCCTCTTCCTCCCCAGCCCCTTTGCCCCAAATTTCCCTTTTTTTCCCCATTTTTGGGCTCCTCCTCCTCTTCCTCCTCTTCCTCCTCTCCCTTTTCCCCCAATTTTCCCTTTCCCCCAATTTCCTGCCCTTCCTCCCAACCCCTCCTCATCCTCCTCTTCCTCCCCACCCCATTTTCCCCAATTTTTCCCTTTTCTCCCCAATTTCCTGATCTTCCTCCCAGCCCCTCCTCTTCCTCCCCAGCCTCTTTGCCCCAAATTTCCCTTTTTTCCCCCCATTTCTGGGCTCCTCCTCTTCCTCCTCTTCCTCCTCTTCCTCCTCTTCCTCCCCTCTCCCTTTTCCCCCAATTTTCCCCTTTTTTCTCTCATTTTCGTGCCGATTTTCCCACCTGCTCTTCCTCCTCTTCCTCCTCTTCCTCCTCGTCCTCCTCTCTCCCATTTTCCCCAATTTCCCCAATTTCCCCCCAATTTCCATCCCCATTTCCCAACTCTTCCTCTTCCTCTTCCTCCTCCTCTTCCTCCTCACTCCTTTTCCCCCAATTTTCCCCTTTCCCCCAATTTCCTGCCCTTCCTCCCAGCCCCTCCTCTTCCTCCTCTTCCTCCCCACCCCATTTCCCCCCATTTTCCCATTTTTCCCCCTTCATCCCCACTCCTCCTCCTCTTCTTCCTCTCCCTCCTCTTCCTCCTCTCTCCCTTTCCCCCCAGTTTTCCCCTTTCCCCCCCATTTCCTGCCCTTCCTCCCAACTCCTCCTCTTCCTCCCCAGCCCATTTTCCCCAAATTTCCCTTTTTTCCCCATTTCTGGGCTCCTCCTCTTCCTCCTCTTCCTCCTCTTCCTCCTCTCTCCCTTTTCCCCAATTTTTCCCCATTTCCCCCCAATTTCCATCCCCATTTCCCAACTCTTCCTCCTCCTCCTCTTCCTCCTCCCCCCGTTCCTGTGAATGATTTTCATTTGAATTTTCCTTTCCTTCCCCTCATTATTCATTCATTAATACATTAATTAATAATTAATTCATTAACAATTTTAATTTCCTTTTTTCCCCCCAAATTTTTCATTTTTCTTTATTTGAAATTTTTTTTTTTTCCATTTCATTTTTTATTTCTTTTCGAAATTTTCTCTTTTTAATACCTTGGATTTTCGGATTATTTCCACTGGGAATTTATTTTGTCCCCCTCATTAATAATTAATAATTAATAATTAATAATTAATAATTGATAATTAATAATTAACAATTAACAATTAATAATTTATAATTTATAATTTATAATTAATAATGAAAATGAATAATGAATATTGAATAATTAATAATTAATAATTAATAATTAATAATTAATTTCTTTTCCCCCCCAACGTTTCCTTTCCCTTTCACTTTTTAATTGCGTTTTTTTTACATTTTCTTTTGATTTTGATTTAAAAAAAGAAGATTTATAAATTTCATTCCAGTTTTCATTTGATTCTTTCATTTCCCCCAATTCAGCATTTCAAACATTTCTTAAATTCGCCTCTATTTTCCGAAGTTTTCCATTGAATTTTCCTTTAAATTTAAATTTTAATTTAAATTTTAATTTTTACTTCATATTTATATTTATATTTATATTTATATTTATATTTATATTTATATTTATAGGTACATTTATATTTATATTTATATTTACATTTACAGTTACATTTATATTTATATTAATATTTATATTTACATTCATACTAATATTTATATTTATATTTATATTTATATTTATATTTATATTTATATTTATATTTATATTAACATTTATATTTATATTTACATTTACATTTTCATTTATGTTTATAGTTATATTAAAATTTATATTAACATTTACATTTTCATCTATATTTATATATTTATATTTATATTTATATTCATATATTTATATATTTATATTTATATTTACATTTACACTTACATTTATAGTTATATTAACATTTATATTTATATTTACATTTATATTTACATTTATAGTTACATTTATATTTATATTAACATTTATATTTATGTCTATATTTATATTTATATTTATAATTATAATTATATTTATATTTATTTTTATATTTATATTACATTTATATTAACATTTATTTTAACATTTATATTAACATTTCCATTTGTATTTATATTTATATTTACATTTACATTTATATTTATATTTACATTTACATTTACATTTACATTTACATTTATAGTTATATTAATATTTATATTAACATTTATATTTATATTTACATTTACATTTATATTTACCTTTATATTTATATTAATATTTTTATTTATATTTATATTAACATTTATATTTATATTTATGTCTATATTTATATTTATATTTATATTTATATTTATTTTTACTTTTATATTTATATTACATTTATATTAACATTTATATTAACATTTGTATTTATATTTACATTTACATTTATATTTATATTTATATTTACATTTACATTTATAGTTATATTAACATTTATATTAACATTTATATTTACATTTATATTATTTATATTTATATTTACATCTATATTATTTATATTTATATTTATATTTATATTTATATTTATATCTATATCTATATCTATATTAACATCTATATTGATATTGATATTGATATTGATATTTAAATTTAAATTTAAATTTAAATTTAAATGTTGTTTTTGTTTTTATTTTTATTAATTTAAATTTAAATTTTAAATTTTACTTAAAAATATTATTTTCTTTTTACTTTTTATTTTTATTTTTATTCCATTTTCATTTTCATTTTCATTTATTTATTTTTATTTTCATTTTTATTTTCAATTTTCATTTTCATTTTCATTTTGATTTATTTTGATTTTAAGTTTAAATTTTATTTTTATTTTTATGTCTATTTTCATTTTTCGTTTTTCATTTTTCGTTTTTCATTTTATTTTTATTTTTTATGTATTTTAATGTTAATTTAAATTTTAAATTTTATTTTATGTTCATTTTTAATTTTTTAAATTTAATTTTAAATTTAATTTTAAATTTAATTTTTTTAAAATTTATTTTCATTTTTACTCTTTATTTTCATTTTTATTTTCCTTTTAAATTTTCTTTTATTTTTATTTTTTATTTTATTTTTATTTTTATTTTTTTATTCTAATTCTAATTTTTATTTTTATTCTAATTTTTATTTTTAATTTTAAAATTTATTTTAATTTTAATTTTTATTTTGATTTTCATTTAAATTTTCATTTTTATTTCTTAATTAATTTTATTTTTAATTCTCATTTTTATTTTAATTTTTATTCATATTTTATTTTGTTTGAAATTTTAATTTTAATATTTAATGTTTAATTTTTAATTTTAATTTTAATTTTAATTTTTAATAATTTTTATTTTAATTTTAATGTGTATTTTTAAATTTAAATTTAAATTTAAATTTTTTTAAATTTTCATTTTACTTTTACTTTTTTATTTTTACTTTTATTTATTTTATTTTTATTTTCATTTTTATTGTATTTTAATTCTAATTTTTATTTTAATTCTAATTTTTATTTTTATTTTCATTTTTATTTTATTCTAATTTTCATTTTTATGTTCATTTTTATTTTTCTTTTTATTTTTCGTTTTTATTTTTCTTTTTATTTTTATTTTAAATTTTAATCGTAAATTTTAGTTTTATTTTTCATTTTTATTTTTAATTTAAATTTAAATTTTAATCCTAAATTTTACTTATATTTTCATTTT
>NC_140060.1:1197404-1222050 GCF_963513975.1 Fringilla coelebs | reverse complement strand
GGAGAAGATGAGGATGATGATGAAGATGAAGATGAAGAAGATGAGGATGATGAAGGTGATGATGAAGATGATGAAGATGATGAAGATGAAGATTATTAAGATGATGAACGTGATGAAGATGGAGATGACGATGAAGAAGATGAGGATGATGAAGGTGATGAAGATGAGGATGATGATGAAGATGAAGATGGAGAGGAGGATGATGAAGATGATGAAGGTGATGAAGATGAGGATGATGAAGGTGATGATGAAGATGGAGATGATGAGATGAAGACGAGGATGATGAAGGTGAGGATGAAGATGAAGATGATAAAGATGAAGATGAGGATGATGAAGATGAGGATGCAGGAGCAGCTGCAGGATGGAGGTGAGGAAGATGAAGATGAAGATGAAGATGAAGATGAGAAGGGACGGGGGTGGGGGCGGGGAGGGATCAGCAGAGGAATTCACTGTGGGATGGATCCCAGTGCAAACCAGTCCGAACCAGTCCGAACCAGTTCAAACCAGTCTGAACCAGTCCAAACCATCCCGTCCCAGTCCAAACCAGTCCATCCCAGTTCATCCCAGTCCAAACCAGTCCAAAACCATCCCGTCCCAGTCCAAACCAGTCCATCCCAGTTCATCCCAGTCCAAACCAGTTCAAACCAATCCAGCCCAGTTCAGACCAATTCAATCCCAGTCCAAACCAGTTCAAACCAGTCCAAATCAGTTCAAACCAGTTCAATCCCAGTCCAAACCAGTTCAACCCAATCCAAACCAGTTTGAACCAGTCCAAACCAGTCCAGCCCAGTCCAAACCGGTTCATTCCCAGTTCAACCCAGTCCAAACCAGTTCAAACCTGTCCAAACCAGTTCAGCCGAATCCCTCCCAGTCCAACCAGTTCATTCCAGTCCAAACCAGTTCAACCCAGCCCATCCCAGTTCATTCCCAGTCCATCCCAGTCCAACCCAGTCCAAACCTGTCTAGACCAGTTCAATCCCACTTCAATCCCAGTACAAACCAGTCCATTCCAGTCCAAACCATCCCATCCCAGTCCATCCCAGTTCAAACCAGTCCAAACCAGTTCATTCCAGTTCCAACCAGTCCAAACCATGCCGTCCCAGTCCAAACCAGTTCAATCCCAGTTCAAACCAGTTTGAACCAGTTCAAACCAGTTCAGAGCAGTCCAACCCAGCCCATCCCAGTTCAAACCAGTCCAAACCAGTTCAACCCAATCCAAACCAGTTTGAACCAGTCCAAACCAGTTCAATCCCAGTCCAACCCAGTCCAAACCAGTTCAACCCAATCCAAACCAGTCCAAACCAGTCATTCCCAGTTCAAACCAGTCCAACACAGTCCAAACCAGTTCGAACCAGTCCAAACCAGTTCAACCCAGTTCAAACCAGTTCAGCCCAGTTCAAACCAATTCAATCCCAGTCCAAACCAGTTCAAAACAGTCCAGCCCAGTCCAAACCAGTTCAAACCACTCCAAATCAGTCCAAACCAGTTCATTCCCAGTTCAACCCAGTCCAAACCAGTTCAAACCGGTTCAACCCCAGTTCAGCCCAGTCCATCCCAGTTCAAACCAGTCCATCCCAGTTCAAACCAGTCCATCCCAGTTCAAACCAGTCCAGCCCAGTCCAAACCAGTCCAACCTAGTCCAGCCCAGTCCAAACCAGTTCAAACCAGTCCAAACCATCCTGTCCCAGTCCAAACCAGTCCATCCCAGTCCAAACCAGTCCAAACCAGTTCAATCCCAGTTCAAACCAGTTCATCCCAGTCCAAACCAGTCCAAACCAGTCCATCCCAGTTCAAACCAGTTCAACCCAGTCCAGCCCAGTCCAAACCAGTTCAAACCAGTCCAAACCATCCCGTCCCAGTCCAAACCAGTCCAAACCAGTTCAACCCAGCCTCTCCCGGTTCATTCCCAGCCCATCCCAGTTCAAACCAGTCCTAACCAGTCCAAACCAGTTCAATCCCAGTCCAAACCAGTCCAAACCTGTCCATCCCAGTCCATCCCAGTTCAATCCCAGTTCAACCCAGTCCAACCCAGTTCAAACCAGTCCCTCCCAGTCCATCCCAGTCCCCCCCATTACCGCCCCTCCCCCTCCCAGATCTTATCTCTCTCTCCCCCCTCCCCCCCCAGATCTTATCTCTGATATCCCACGGGGGGCGTGGCCACGGAGGGGGCGTGTCCGAAATGGGCATGTCCAAAAGTGGGCGTGTCCCAAAGGGGGCGTGTCCCAGAGGGGGCGTGGCCTGGCCCCCATAAATTCCGGGCGGTTCCGGGGCGGCCGCAGCGGAGCCGGGAGGTGAGGCCGGGGCTGGGGAGATTTTGGGGGATTTTGGGGATTTTTGGGGTCCCCTTGGATTTTTGGGGGTGGATTTTGGGGTTTTACCACAAATTTGGGGAGATTTTTGGGGTCCCCTTGGAATTTTGAGGGGGATTTTTGGGGTTCTCTTTAAATTTGAGGGGCATTTTTTGGGGGTCCCATTAAATTTGGGAGGGATTTTGGGGTCCCCTTGGATTTTGGGGGTGAATTTTGGGGTTTTCCCCCAAATTTGGGGAGATTTTTGGGGTTCCCTTTGAATTTTGGGGGAAATTTTGGGGTTTTCCCCCGAATTTTGAGGGATTTTTTGGGGTTCCCTTGAATCCGGGGGGATTTTTGGGGAGGATTTTTTGGGGTCCCCTTGGATTTTGGGAGGGATTTGGGGTTTTCACCCAAATTTGGGGGAGATTTTTGGGGTCCCCTTTGAATTTTGGGGGGAATTTTGGAGCCATTTTTGGGGTCCCCTTGGATTTTTGAGGGTGAATTTTGGGGTTTTACCCCAAATTTTGGGGAGATTTTTGGGGTTCCCTTTGAATTTGGGGGGAATTTTGGGGTCCCCTTGAAGGATTTGGGGAGATTTTGGGGTTTTCCCTCAAATTTGGGGCAGATTTTTTGGGTCCCCTTGGATTTTGGGGGGAATTTTGGGGTTCCCTTTGCATTTTGGGGGGAGTTTTGGGGGTCATTTTTGGGGTTCCCTTGGATTTTGGGGGAATTTTGGGGTTTTCACCCAAATTTGGGGGATATTTTTGGGGTTTCCTTTGGATTTTGGGGGTGAATTTTGGGATTTTACCCCAAATTTGGGGAGATTTTTGGGGTTCCCTTGGAATTTTGGGGGGGATTTTGAGGGGGATTTTTTGGGGTTCCCTTAAATTTGAGGGGAAATTTTTTTGGGGTTCCAATTGAATTTGGGGGGGATTTGGGGGTCCCCTTGGATTTTGGGGGTGAATTTTGGGGTTTTCACCCAAATTTGGGGGCGATTTTTGAGGTTCCCTTGAATTTTGGGAGGGATTTTGGGGTTCACTTCGAATTTGGGAGGGTTTTTTTTGGGGTCCCCTTGGATTTGGGGGAAATTTTGGGGTTTTCCCCCAAATTTTGGGGGATTTTTGGGGTCCCTTTGAATTTTGGGGGGAATTTTGGGGTTTTACCCCAAATTTTTGGGAGATTTTGGGGGTCTCCTTGAATCCAGGGGGGATTTGGGGGAGGATTTTTGGGGGGTCCCATTAAATTTGAGGGGGATTTTTTGGGGTCCCCTTGGATTTTGGGAGGGAATTTTGGGGTTTTACCCCAAATTTGGGGAGATTTTTGGGATTCCCTTTGAATTTTGGGGGGAATTTTGGGATTTTTCCCCCAAATTTTGGGCAGAATTTTTTGGGGTTCCCTTTGAATTTTGGGAGGGATTTTTTGGGGTCCCCTTGGATTTTGGGGGAAATTTTGGGTTTTTTTCCCCCGAATTTTGGGGGATTTTTTGGGGTTCCCTTGAATCCGGGTGGGATTTTTGGGGTCCCCTTAAATTTGAGGGGGAATTTTGGGGGATCACCTTGAATTTTGGGGGATTTTTGGGCTCCCCCTGGATTTTGGGTCGATCTCCTTTAACCCGGGGGTGATTTGGGGCATTTTTGGGGGATTTGGGGGTTTTGGGGGGTTCCCAATCGCGGGGTCCCCCCTTTTCTCACGCCCCTCCCCCACGGGCAGATGGGGCCCCCCCGGATTTGGCTCCTCTGGGCCGGGATCCTGCTGGGCTGCCGTGAGTCCCAAACCCCAAATTCCCACCCCAAATCCCAAAATTCCCACCCCAAACCCCAAATTCCCACCCCAAATCCCAAATTCCCACCCCAAACCCCAAATTCCCACCCCAAATCCCAAAATTTTCCCTCCCAATCCCAAATTTCCCACCCCAAATCCTGAATTTTTCCCACCCAAAATCCCAATTTTTCTATCCAAATCCCAACTTTCCCACCCCAATCCCAAAATTCCCCACCCAAATCCCAAATTCCCACCCAAATCCTGATTGTTTTCCTGGCCAAATCCAAATTATTCTACCCCAATCCCAAATTTCCCACTGAATTCCCAAATTTTTCCCACCCCAATCCCAAATTCCAACCCCAAACCTCAAATTTCCCCACCCCAAAATCCCAAAATTCCCACCCCAAATCCCAAATTCCAAATTTCCCACCCCAAACTCCACATTTTCCCACCTCAATCCAAATTTTCCCACCCAAATCCCCATTTTCCCACCCAAAATCCCAATTTTTCTACCCAAATCCCAAATTTCTCACCCAAATCCTGAATTTTTCCACCTCAATCCCAATTTTCCCACCCAAAATCCCAATTTTTCCCACCAAACCCCAAATTTTCCCACCCCAAACCCCAAAATTCCCCACCCAATTTCCCAAAATTCCCACCCCAACCCCAAAATTCCCACCCCAAACCCCAAATTCCCACCCAAATCCCAATTTCCAACCCCAAATTCCAATTTTCTCCACCCCAACCCCAAAATTTCCCACCCCAAACCCCAAATTTTCCCACCCCAAATCCTGAATTTTCCCCCCCCCAAATCCCAATTTTTCTATCCAAATCCCAAATTTCCCACCCCAATCCCAAATTTTCCACCAAAATCCCAACTTTTCCCACCCCAAACCCCCAAATTTCTGCACCCAAATCCCAAATTTTCCCACCTCAATTCCAATTTTATGCACCCCAAATCCCAAAACTCCCACCCCAATCCCAAATTTCCCACCCCAAACCCAAAATTCTCCACCCCAAATCCCAAATTCCCACCCCAATCCCAAATTTTTCCACCCCAATCTCAAAATTTTCCCTCCCAATCCCAAATTTTCCCACCCCAATCCCAATTTTCCCACCCTAATCCTGAATTTTTCCCACCCTAATCCCAATTTTATCCACCCCAAACCCCAATTTCCACCCCAAAATCCCAAATTCCCCAAATCCCAATCCCAAATTTTCAACCCTAATCCAAAATTCCCACCCCAATCCCAAATTTCTCACCCAAATCCTGAATTTTTCCCACCTCAATCCCGATTTTATTCACCCTAAATCCCCATTTTCCCACCCCAATCCCAAATTCCCACCCCAATCCCAAATTTCCCACCCCAGTCCCAAATTTTCCCACCTCAATCCCAAAATTTTCCCTCCCAATCCCAAATTTTCCACCCCAGTCCCAAATTTTCCCACCTCAATCCCAAAATTTTCCCTCCCAATCCCAAATTTTCCACCCCAAATCCTGAATTTTCTCCACTCAAAATCCCAATTTTTTCACCCCAAATCCCAAATTCCCACCCCAAATCCCAATTTTCCCACCCAAATCCTGATTTTTTCCCACCCCAATCCCGATTTTTTTCACCCCAAATCCCAATTTTCCCATTCAAATTCCAAATTTCCCCACCCCAATTCCAAATTCCCACCCAACCCCCAAATTTCCCCACCCCAATCCCAAATTTTCCACCAAAATCCCAACTTTTCCCACCCCAAAACCCCAAATTTCTGCACCCAAATCCCAATTTTCCCACCTCAATCCCATTTTTTCCCATTCCAAACCCCAAATTCCCACCCAAATCCCAATTTCCAACCCCAAATTCCAATTTTCTCCACCCCAACCCCAAAATTTCCCACCCCAAACCCCAATTTTCCCATTCAAATTCCAAATTTCCCACCCCAATCCCAAATTTCCCACCCCAAATTCCAAATTTCCCACCCCAATCCCAAATTTCCCACCCCAAATTCCAATTTTTCCCACCCCAACCCCAAATTTCCCCCCCCAAATCCCAAATTTTCCCACCCCAAATCCCAATTTCCCCTATTTTTCCCCAATTTCCCCCAATTTTCCCCATTCCCCCCCCATTTTTCCCAAATCTCCCCTTAAAATTTCCCATTTCCCCCCATTTTTCCCATTTTCCCCCATTTTTCCTCTATTTCCCCCAAATTTTCCCCAAATTCCCCATTTTCCCCCAAATCCCCCCGTTTTTTCCCAAATTACCCCAATTTTCCTCCCTTTCCTCCCATTTTTCTCCCATTTCCCCCCAATTTCCTTCAATTTTTTTCCAAATTTCCCCAATTTCCTCCATTGCCCCCCCGATTTTCCCCCATTCCCCCCATTTCCCCCATTTTTTCCCAAATTCCCCCAATTTCCCCCATTTTTCCCCCATTTTCCCCCATTTTCCTAAATTCCCCCAATTTGCCCCCAATTTTCCTCATTTTTTCTCATTTTTCCACAAGTTCCCCCAATTTTCCCCATTTTTCCCAACCCCCCCCAATTTTCCCCTTTTTTTCCCCCATTTCCCTCCCAAATTCCCCAATTTTCCCCCAAACTTCCCCATTTTTCCCAAATTCCCCAAATTCCCCCATTTTCCCCCCATTTTTCCCCAAATTCCCCCAATTTTCCCCCAATTTTCCTAAATTCCCCCAATTCTTCCCCAGTTTTCCCCCCATTTTTCCAAATTCCCCCATTTTTTCCCCCAAATTTTCCCAAATTCCCCCAATTTTTCCCCCAAATTTTCCCAATTTCCCCCCCTTTTTCCCCCAAATTTTCCCAATTTTCCCCCCTTTTTCCCCCATTTTTCCCCATTTCCCCCCATTTTTTCCCTCAAATTTTCCCAATTTCCCCTCAATTTCCCCCAATTTTCCCCCAATTTTCCTAAATTCCCCCAATTTCCCCCAATTTTCCCCATTTTTCCCCAAATTCCCCAAATTCCCCCAATTTTCCCCCATTTTCCCCACATTTTTTCCCCAATTTCCCCCAATTTCCCATTTTTCCCATTTTTTCCCCATTTTTCCCCAAATTCCCCAAATTCCCCCAATTTTTCCCCATTTTTCCCCCGTTCTCTCCCCAGGTGCCGTCCCCCGCTCCCGGCCCGGCTGCTCCGATGTCACCTGCGGGCCCGGTGCCACCTGCCAGGTGACACCAACGGGGCCCAGGTGTGTCCCCAACCCATCATGTGACAATGTCCGGTGTGGGGAGGGCACACGGTGCCAGGTGACACCAACGGGGCCCAGGTGTGTCCCCGATGTCCCCTCGTGTGACAATGTCCGGTGCCAGCAGGGCACACGGTGCCAGGTGACACCAACGGGGCCCAGGTGTGTCCCCGATGTCCCCTCGTGTGACAATGTCCGGTGCGGGGAGGGCACACGGTGCCAGGTGACACCAACGGGGCCCAGGTGTGTCCCCGATGTCCCCTCGTGTGACAATGTCCGGTGTGGGGAGGGCACACGGTGCCAGGTGACACCAACGGGGCCCAGGTGTGTCCCCGATGTCCCCTCGTGTGACAATGTCCAGTGCCACCAGGGCACACGGTGCCAGGTGACACCAACGGGGCCCAGGTGTGTCCCCGATGTCCCCTCGTGTGACAATGTCCGGTGCCAGCAGGGCACACGGTGCCAGGTGACACCAACGGGGCCCAGGTGTGTCCCCGATGTCCCCTCGTGTGACAATGTCCAGTGCCACCAGGGCACACGGTGCCAGGTGACAGATCTGGGGCCCAGGTGTGTCCCCAATGTCCCCTCGTGTGACAATGTCCGGTGTGGGGAGGGCACACGGTGCCAGGTGACACCAACGGGGCCCAGGTGTGTCCCCAATGTCCCCTCGTGTGACAACGTCCGGTGCCAGCAGGGCACACGGTGCCAGGTGACAGATCTGGGACCCAGGTGTGTCCCCGATGTCCCCTCGTGTGACAATGTCCGGTGCCACCAGGGCACACGGTGCCAGGTGACATCACTGGGGCCCAGGTGTGTCCCCGATGTCCCCTCGTGTGACAATGTCCGGTGTGGGGAGGGCACACGGTGTGAGGTGGCCCAGGGGTGGCCCCGCTGTGTCCCCGATGTCCCCTCGTGTGACAATGTCCGGTGCCACCAGGGCACACGGTGCCAGGTGACAGATCTGGGACCCCGCTGTGTCCCCGATGTCCCCTCGTGTGACAATGTCCGGTGTGGGGAGGGCACACGGTGCCAGGTGACAGATCTGGGACCCCCGCTGTGTCCCCGATGTCCCCTCGTGTGACAATGTCCGGTGTGGGGAGGGCACACGGTGCCAGGTGACAGATCTGGGACCCCGCTGTGTCCCCGTCCCCTCGTGTGACAATGTCCGGTGCCAGCAGGGCACACGCTGTGAGGTGGCCCAGGGCTGGCCCCGCTGTGTCCCCGATGTCCCCTCGTGTGACAATGTCCGGTGCCACCAGGGCACACGGTGCCAGGTGACAGATCTGGGGCCCAGGTGTGTCCCCGATGTCCCCTCGTGTGACAATGTCCAGTGCCACCAGGGCACACGCTGTGAGGTGGCCCAGGGGTGGCCCCGCTGTGTCCCCGATGTCCCCTCGTGTCCCCTGCCCGGCTGTCCCCAATGCAAGATGGCCGCCGGGTGGCCGCGCTGTGTCCGGCGCCGCGGCCGCAGCGTGCCGTGTCCCCGATGTCCCCAAGGCACCGCCTGTGACGTCACCCGCGGGTGGCCGCGCTGTGTCCCCACCCAGGTGTCCCCAAGGCCACCGGCCTGCGGTGACATCCGGTGTCCCCAGGGCACCTCGTGTCACATGACCAATGGTCAGCCCAGGTGTGTCCACACCAAGGTGTCCCCAAGGCCACCGACCTGCAGGGACATCCAGTGTCCCCAAGGAACCAGGTGTCACGTGACCAATGGTCAGACCAGGTGTGTCCCCACCCAGGTGTCCCCAAGGCCGCCGTCCTGCGGTGACATCCGGTGTCCCCAGGGCACCTCGTGTCACATGACCAATGGTCACCCTCGCTGTGTCCCCACCAAGGTGTCCCCAAGGCCACCATCCTGCAGTGACCTCATGTGTCCCAAGGGCTCCTTGTGTCACATGACCAATGGTCAGCCCAGGTGTGTCCACACCAAGGTGTCCCCAAGGCCACCGTCCTGCAGTGACCTCGTGTGTCCCCAAGGAACCAGGTGCCAGGTGACCGATGGTCACCCTCGCTGTGTCCACGAGCGGCCATCGTGTGACAACGTCCGGTGCCAGAAGGACACCGTGTGTCACATGATCGATGGGTGGCCGCGCTGTGTCCAGACCAAGGTGTCCCCAAGGCCACCGTCCTGCAGTGACATCGTGTGTCCCAAGGGGTCCTCGTGTCACGTGACCAATGGTCAGCCCAAGTGTGTCCAGCCCAAGGTGTCCCCAAGGCCACCGTCCTGCAGTGACATCGTGTGTCCCCAAGGAACCAGGTGCCACATGACCGATGGTCAGCCCAGGTGTGTCCACACCAAGGTGTCCCCAAGGCCACCGTCCTGCAGTGACATCGTGTGTCCCCAAGGAACCAGGTGCCAGGTGACCGATGGTCACCCTCGCTGTGTCCACGAGCGGCCATCGTGTGACAACGTCCGGTGCCAGAAGGACACCGTGTGTCACATGATCGATGGGTGGCCACGCTGTGTCCAGCCCAAGATGTCCCCAAGGCCACCGTCCTGCAGGGACATCCAGTGTCCCAAGGGCTCCTCGTGTCACATGACTGATGGTCACCCACGGTGTGTCCACACCAAGGTGTCCCCAAGGCCACCGTCCTGCAGTGACCTCGTGTGTCCCCAAGGAACCAGGTGTCACATGACCGATGGTCACCCTCGCTGTGTCCAGCTCAAGGTGTCCCCAAGGCCACCATCCTGCAGTGACCTCCAATGTCCCAAGGGCTCCTCGTGTCACATGATCGATGGTCAGCCCAGGTGTGTCCACACCAAGGTGTCCCCAAGGCCACCGTCCTGCAGTGACCTCGTGTGTCCCCAAGGAACCAGGTGCCAGGTGACCGATGGTCACCCTCGCTGTGTCCACGAGCGGCCATCGTGTGACAACGTCCGGTGCCAGAAGGACACCGTGTGTCACATGATCGATGGGTGGCCGCGCTGTGTCCAGACCAAGGTGTCCCCAAGGCCACCGTCCTGCAGGGACATCCAGTGTCCCAAGGACACCTCGTGTCACATGACTGATGGTCACCCACGGTGTGTCCCCACCAAGGTGTCCCCAAGGCCACCGTCCTGCAGTGACCTCGTGTGTCCCAAGGACACCTCGTGTCACCTGGTGGATGACCAACCCCGCTGTGTCCACCACCCGCCCACCTGCCAGGACGTCCGGTGTCCCCAGGGCTCCTCGTGTCACCTCGTCAACGCTTGGCCACGCTGTGTCCAGCACAAGGTGTCCCCAAGGCCACCGTCCTGCAGTGACCTCCGCTGTCCCAAGGACACCTCATGCCAGATGACCGATGGTCAGCCTCGCTGTGTCCTCACCAAGGTGTCCCCAAGGCCACCGTCCTGCAGGGACATCCACTGTCCCAAGGACACCTCATGTCACATGGTCAGTGGTCACCCTCGCTGTGTCCACACCAAGGTGTCCCCAAGGCCACCGTCCTGCAGTGACCTCCACTGTCCCAAGGCCACCTCGTGCCAGATGACCGATGGTCACCCTCGGTGTGTCCACCACCCGCCCACCTGCCAGGATGTCCAGTGTCCCCAGGGCTCCTCGTGTCACACGGTCAGTGGTCATCCACAATGTGTCCACTCCTCTCCATCCTGCCACGATGTCCACTGCCAGAAGGACACCACGTGTCACATGATCGATGGGTGGCCAAGGTGTGTCCCCACCAAGACGTCCATCAGGAGACCGTCCTGCCGTGACCTCCACTGTCCCCAGGGCACCAGATGCCAGGTGACCGATGGGTGGCCGCAGTGTGTCCATCACTCTCCGTCCTGTCAGGATGTCCACTGTCCCAAAGACACCACATGTCACATGGTCAGTGGTCATCCCCAGTGTGTCCCCACCAAGACGTCCATCAGGAGACCGTCCTGCCAGGATGTCCAGTGTCCCCAAGGAACCCAGTGCCAGGTGACCGATGGGTGGCCGCAGTGTGTCCGTGTCCCTCTGTCCTGTCAGGATGTCCAGTGCCAGAAGGGGACGACGTGCCAGATGATCAGTGGGTGGCCACGCTGTGTCCCCACCAAGATGTCCATCAGGGGACCGTCCTGCCGTGATGTCCAGTGTCCCCAGGGCACCACGTGTCACGTGGTCAGTGGTCATCCCCAGTGTGTCCCCACCAAGACGTCCATCAGGAGAGCGTCCTGCAGTGACCTCCACTGTCCCCAGGGCACCAGGTGCCAGGTGACCGATGGGTGGCCGCAGTGTGTCCACTCCTCTCCATCCTGTCAGGATGTCCAGTGCCAGAAGGGGTCCCTGTGTCACATGGTCAGGGGGTGGCCAAAGTGCATCCAGACCAAGACGTCCATCAGGAGAGCGTCCTGCAGTGATGTCCATTGTCCCCAGGGCACCAGGTGCCAGATGACCGATGGGTGGCCGCAGTGTGTCCATCACTCTCCATCCTGCCAGGATGTCCATTGTCCCAAGGACACCTCGTGTCACATGGTCAGGGGGTGGCCTCGCTGTGTCCCCACCAAGACGTCCATCAGGAGAGCGTCCTGCCGTGATGTCCAGTGTCCCCAAGGCACCTCCTGCCAGGTGACCGCAGGGTGGCCGCAGTGTGTCCATGACCAACCATCATGTCAGGATGTCCAGTGCCAGAAGGGGACAATGTGCCAGATGGTCAGTGGGTGGCCAAAGTGTGTCCAGACCAAGACGTCCATCAGGAGACCGTCCTGCCGTGACCTCCACTGTCCCCAGGGCACCAGGTGCCAGGTGACCGATGGGTGGCCGCAGTGTGTCCATCACCGACCGTCCTGCCATGATGTCCACTGTCCCAAGGACACCTCGTGTCACATGGTCAGTGGTCATCCCCAGTGTGTCCCCACCAAGACGTCCATCAGGAGAGCGTCCTGCCGTGATGTCCAGTGTCCCCAAGGAACCCAGTGCCAGATGACCGATGGGTGGCCGCAGTGTGTCCATCACCGACCCTCGTGTCACGATGTCCAGTGCTCCAAGGACACCACGTGTCACATGGTCAGTGGGTGGCCACGCTGTGTCCAGACCAAGCTGACCCCAAGGAGACTGTCCTGCAGTGATGTCCACTGTCCCCAGGACACCACGTGTCACATGGTCAGTGGTCATCCCAGGTGTGTCCCCACCAAGACGTCCATCAGGAGAGCGTCCTGCAGTGATGTCCAGTGCTCCAAGGACACCAGGTGCCAGGTGACCGATGGGTGGCCGCAGTGTGTCCATGACCCCCCCTCATGTCACGACGTCCAGTGCTCCAAGGACACCACGTGTCACATGGTCAGGGGGTGGCCACGCTGTGTCCAGACCAAGCTGACCCCAAGGACACCGTCCTGCCAGGATGTCCATTGTCCCAAGGACACCTCGTGTCACGTGGTCAGTGGTCATCCCCAGTGTGTCCAGACCAAGACGTCCATCAGGAGAGTGTCCTGCCGTGACCTCCACTGTCCCCAGGGCACCAGGTGCCAGGTGACCGATGGGTGGCCGCAGTGTGTCCATCACTCTCCGACCTGCCATGACCTCCACTGTCCCCAAGGAACCCAGTGCCAGGTGACCGATGGGTGGCCGCAGTGTGTCCATCAATCTCCGTCCTGTCAGGATGTCCAGTGTCCCAAGGGCTCCTCATGTCACATGGTCAGTGGGTGGCCAAAGTGCATCCAGACCAAGACGTCCATCAGGAGAGCGTCCTGCAGTGACCTCCACTGTCCCAAGGACACCAGATGTAAAATGACCGACGGGTGGCCGCAGTGTGTCCATGACCCCCCCTCCTGTCACGACGTCCAGTGCCAGAAGGGGACAATGTGCCAGATGGTCAGTGGGTGGCCACGCTGTGTCCCCACCAAGACGTCCATCAAGAGAGCGTCCTGCAGTGATGTCCAGTGTCCCCAGGGCACCAGGTGCAAGATGACCGATGGGTGGCCGCAGTGTGTCCATCACCAACTATCTTGTCACAATCTCCAGTGTCCCAAGGACACCTCGTGTCACATGGTCAGTGGTCATCCCCAGTGCATCCAGACCAAGACGTCCATCAGGAGACCGTCCTGCAGTGACCTCCACTGTCCCCAAGGCACCACCTGCAGGATGACCGATGGGTGGCCGCAGTGTGTCCATGATCCCCCCTCCTGTCACGATGTCCAGTGCTCCAAGGACACCTCGTGTCACATGGTCAGGGGGTGGCCAAAGTGCATCCAGACCAAGACGTCCATCAGGAGACCGTCCTGCAGTGACCTCCACTGTCCCCAGGGCACCAGGTGCCAGATGACCGATGGGTGGCCGCAGTGTGTCCATCACCGACCTTCCTGCCAGGATGTCCAGTGTCCCAAGGCCAGCATATGCCACATGGTCAGTGGTCACCCCCAGTGTGTCCCCACCAAGATGTCCATCAGGAGAGCGTCCTGCCGTGACCTCCACTGTCCCCAAGGAACCCAATGCAAGATGACCGATGGGTGGCCGCAGTGTGTCCACTCCTCTCCATCCTGCCATGATGTCCACTGTCAGAAGGGGTCCCAGTGCCACATGGTCAGTGGGTGGCCACGCTGTGTCCAGACCAAGACGTCCATCAGGAGACCGTCCTGCAGTGATGTCCAGTGTCCCCAGGACACCAGGTGTAAAATGACCGATGGGTGGCCGCAGTGTGTCCATCACCGACCATCCTGCCAGCATGTCCAGTGCTCCAAAGGCTCCCTGTGCCAGATGGTCAGGGGGTGGCCACGGTGTGTCCCCACCAAACCGTCCATCAGGAGAGCGTCCTGCAATGACCTCCACTGTCCCAAGGGCACCTCCTGCCAGATGACCGATGGGTGGCCGCAGTGTGTCCATGACCCCCCCTCCTGTCAGGACGTCCAGTGCTCCAAGGACACCACGTGTCACATGGTCAGTGGGTGGCCACAGTGTGTCCAGACCAAGCTGACCACAAGGAGACCGTCCTGCCGTGATGTCCAGTGTCCCAAGGGCAGCATATGTCACACGGTCAGTGGTCATCCCCAGTGTGTCCCCACCAAGACGTCCATCAGGAGACCGTCCTGCCGTGATGTCCAGTGTCCCCAAGGAACCCAGTGCCAGGTGACCGATGGGTGGCCGCAGTGTGTCCATGACCAACCGTCCTGCAGTGATGTCCAGTGCCAGAAGGGGACAATGTGCCACATGGTCAGTGGGTGGCCAAAGTGCATCCAGACCAAGACGTCCATCAGGAGAGCGTCCTGCAGTGATGTCCAGTGTCCCAAGGACACTTCCTGCAAGATGACCGATGGGTGGCCGCAGTGTGTCCATCACTCTCCGTCCTGCCAGGATGTCCAGTGTCCCAAGGACACCTCGTGTCACATGGTCAGTGGTCATCCCCAGTGTGTCCCCACCAAGACGTCCATCAGGAGAGCGTCCTGCAGTGATGTCCATTGTGCCCAAGGAACCCAATGCAAGATGACCGATGGGTGGCCGCAGTGTGTCCCTCAGCGACCCTCGTGTCACGATGTCCAGTGTCCCAAAGACACCCAGTGTCACATGGTCACTGGTCATCCCCAGTGTGTCCAGACCAAGATGTCCATCAGGAGAGCGACCTGCCGTGACCTCCACTGTCCCCAAGGCACAACCTGCAAGATGACCGATGGGTGGCCGCAGTGTGTCCATGACCAACCATCCTGCCAGGATGTCCAGTGCCAGAAAGGCTCTCAGTGCCAGATGGTCAGTGGGTGGCCACGCTGTGTCCCCACCAAGACGTCCATCAGGAGAGCGTCCTGCAGTGATGTCCACTGTCCCCAGGGCACCTCCTGCCAGATGACCGATGGGTGGCCGCAGTGTGTCCACTCGTCTCCATCCTGCCAGGATGTCCATTGTCCCAAGGACACCTTGTGTCACATGGTCAGGGGGTGGCCTCGCTGTGTCCCCACCAAGACGTCCATCAGGAGAGCGTCCTGCCATGATGTCCAGTGTCCCAAGGCCACCAGGTGCCAGATGACCGATGGGTGGCTGCAGTGTGTCCATCACCAACCGTCCTGTCAGGATGTCCAGTGCCAGAAGGGGACAATGTGCCAGATGGTCAGTGGGTGGCCAAAGTGCGTCCAGACCAAGACGTCCCTCAGGAGACCGTCCTGCCGTGATGTCCAGTGTCCCAAGGCCAGCATATGTCACATGGTCAGTGGTCATCCCCAGTGTGTCCCCACCAAGACGTCCATCAGGAGAGCGTCCTGCAGTGACCTCCACTGTCCCCAGGGCACCAGGTGTAAAATGACCGCAGGGTGGCCGCAGTGTGTCCACTCCTCTCCATCCTGTCAGGATGTCCAGTGCCAGAAGGGGTCCCTGTGTCACATGGTCAGTGGGTGGCCAAAGTGCATCCAGACGAAGACGTCCATCAGGAGACCGTCCTGCAGTGATGTCCAGTGTCCCCAAGGCACCTCCTGCCAGATGACCGATGGGTGGCCGCAGTGTGTCCATCACTCTCCATCCTGCCAGGATGTCCAGTGTCCCAAGGACACCACGTGTCATGTGGTCAGGGGGTGGCCTCGCTGTGTCCCCACCAAGACGTCCATCAGGAGAGCGTCCTGCCGTGATGTCCAGTGTCCCAAGGGCACCTCCTGCCAGGTGACCGCAGGGTGGCCGCAGTGTGTCCATGACCAACCATCATGTCAGGATGTCCAGTGCCAGAAGGGGACAATGTGCCAGATGGTCAGTGGGTGGCCAAAGTGCATCCAGACCAAGACGTCCATCAGGAGAGCGTCCTGCAGTGACCTCCACTGTCCCCAGGGCACCAGGTGTAAAATGACCGATGGGTGGCCGCAGTGCGTCCATCACCGACCGTCCTGCCGTGATGTCCACTGTCCCAAGGACACCTCGTGTCACATGGTCACTGGTCATCCCCAGTGTGTCCAGACCAAGACGTCCATCAGGAGAGCGACCTGCCGTGACCTCCACTGTCCCCAAGGCACAACCTGCAAGATGACCAATGGGTGGCCGCAGTGTGTCCATCACTCTCCGTCCTGTCAGGATGTCCAGTGCCAGAAAGGCTCCCAGTGCCACATGGTCAGTGGGTGGCCAAAGTGCATCCAGACCAAGCTGACCCCAAGGACAGCGTCCTGCAGTGACCTCCACTGTCCCAAGGACACCACGTGTCGCATGGTCAGTGGTCATCCCCAGTGTGTCCCCACCAAGACGTCCATCAAGAGAGCGTCCTGCAGTGATGTCCAGTGTCCCCAAGGAACCCAGTGCCAGGTGACCGATGGGTGGCCGCAGTGTGTCCACTCCTCTCCATCCTGCCATGATGTCCACTGTCAGAAGGGGTCCCAGTGCCACATGGTCAGTGGGTGGCCACGGTGTGTCCAGACCAAGACGTCCATCAGGCGACCGTCCTGCAGTGATGTCCACTGTCCCCAGGGCACCAGGTGTAAAATGACCGATGGGTGGCCGCAGTGTGTCCATGACCAACCGTCCTGCAGTGATGTCCAGTGCCAGAAGGGGACAATGTGCCACATGGTCAGTGGGTGGCCAAAGTGCATCCAGACCAAGACGTCCATCAGGAGAGCGTCCTGCAGTGACCTCCAGTGTCCCCAGGGAACCCAATGCAAGATGACCGATGGGTGGCCGCAGTGTGTCCATGACCCCCCCTCCTGTCACGATGTCCAGTGTCCCAAGGACACCAGGTGTCACATGGTCAGTGGTCATCCCCAGTGTGTCCCCACCAAGACGTCCATCAGGAGACCGTCCTGCAGTGATGTCCACTGTCCCCAGGGCTCCAGGTGCCAGGTGACCGCAGGGTGGCCGCAGTGTGTCCGTGTCCCTCTGTCCTGCCGTGATGTCCACTGTCCCAAGGCCACCAAGTGCCAGGTGACCGCAGGGTGGCCGCAGTGTGTCCGTGTCCCTCTGTCCTGCCGGGGCCTGCGCTGCCGGCGCCGTGTCCGCGCTGTCCCCGCCCTGTCCTGCTCTGACGTCACCTGCGAGCCAGGTGCCACCTGCCAGGTGCTGCAGGGCTGGCCCAGGTGTGTCCCCAAGGTGGCCTCGTGTGACGGTGTGCAGTGTCCACCTGGGTCCACCTGTCAGATGGACGGAGCCACGCCCAGGTGTGCTCCCAACAAACTGACCTGCCAGGACCTCACCTGCCCACCTGGATCCACCTGTCAGATGGACAGAACCAAGCCCAGGTGTGTCCCCATGGCATTGACCTGCCAGGACCTCACCTGCCCACCTGGATCCACCTGTCAGATGGATGGAGCCACGCCCAGGTGTGTCCCCAAAGCTCCATCCTGCCAGGACCTCACCTGCCCACCTGGATCCACCTGTAGAATGGACAGAACCACGCCCAGGTGTGTCCCCAAGGTGGGCTCGTGTGACAGCGTCCGGTGTCCACCTGGATCCACCTGTCAGATGGACAGAAACACGCCCACGTGTGTCCCTACCAAGTTGACCTGCCAGGACCTCCCCTGCCCACCTGGATCTACCTGTCAGATGGATGGAGCCACACCCAGGTGTGTCCCCAAAGCTCCATCCTGTCAGGACCTTACCTGTCCACCTGGGTCCACCTGTCAGATGGAGAAAATGACCCCCAGGTGTGTCCCTGTGGCACTGACCTGCCAGGACCTCACCTGCCCGCCTGGATCCACCTGTCAGATGGATGGAGCCACACCCAGGTGTGTCCCCAAGGTGGGCTCATGTGACAGCGTCCGGTGTCCACCTGGGTCCACCTGTCAGATGGACAGAGACACGCCCAGGTGTGTCCCTACCAAGTTGACCTGCCAGGACCTCACCTGCCCACCTGGATCCACCTGTAGAATGGAGAAATCAACCCCCAGGTGTGTCCCCGTGGCACTGACCTGCCAGGACCTCACCTGCCCACCTGGATCCACCTGTCAGATGGACGGAGCCACGCCCAGGTGTGTCCCTACCAAGCTCACCTGCCAGGACCTCACCTGCCCACCTGGATCCACCTGTGAGATGGAGAAAATGACCCCCAGGTGTGTCCCCAAAGCTCCATCCTGCCAGGACCTCACCTGCCCACCTGGATCCACCTGTAGGATGGACAGAACCACGCCCAGGTGTGTCCCTGTGGCATTGACCTGCCAGGACCTCACCTGCCCACCTGGATCCACCTGTAGGATGGACAGAGCCATGCCCAGGTGTGTCCCCATCAAGCTGACCTGCCAGGACCTCACCTGCCCACCTGGGTCCACCTGTAGGATGGACAGAACCACGCCCAGGTGTATCCCCAAAGCTCCATCCTGTCAGGACCTTACCTGTCCACCTGGGTCCACCTGTAGAATGGAGAAAATGACCCCCAGGTGTGTCCCCGTGGCACTGACCTGCCAGGACCTCACCTGCCCACCTGGATCCACCTGTCGGATGGAGAAAATGACCCCCAGGTGTGTCCCCAAGCTGGCCTCGTGTGACGGCATCCCATGTCCACCTGGGTCCACCTGTCACATGGACAGAGCCACGCCCAGGTGTGTCCCTATCAAGCTCACCTGCCAGGACCTCACCTGCCCTCCCACATCTACCTGTCAGATGGATGGAGCCATGCCCAGGTGTGTCCCCAAAGCTCCATCCTGTCAGGACCTCACCTGCCCACCTGGGTCCACCTGTCAGATGGACGGAGCCACGCCCAGGTGTGTCCCTGTGGCATTGACCTGCCAGGACCTCACCTGCCCACCTGGATCCACCTGTCAGATGGAGAAATCAACCCCCAGGTGTGTCCCCAAAGCTCCATCCTGCCAGGACCTCACCTGCCCACCTGGATCCACCTGTAGAATGGACGGAGCCACACCCAGGTGTGTCCCTGTGGCACTGACCTGCCAGGACCTCAGCTGCCCACCTGGGTCCACCTGTCAGATGGACGGAGCCATGCCCAGGTGTGTCCCTACCAAGCTCACCTGCCAGGACCTTACCTGCCCTCGTGGATCCACCTGTCACATGGACAGAGACATGCCCAGGTGTGTCCCTACTAAGTTGACCTGCCAGGACCTCACCTGCCCACCTGGGTCCACCTGTCGGATGGAGAAAATGACCCCCAGGTGTGTCCCCAAAGCTCCAACCTGCCAGGACCTCACCTGCCCACCTGGATCCACCTGTAGAATGGACAGAGACACGCCCAGGTGTGTCCCCATCAAGCTCACCTGCCAGGACCTCACCTGCTCACCTGGATCCACCTGTCGGATGGACAGAACCACGCCCAGGTGTGTCCCCAAAGCTCCATCCTGCCAGGACCTCACCTGCCCACCTGGATCCACCTGTCAGATGGACAGAACCACGCCCAGGTGTGTCCCCATCAAACTGACCTGTCAGGACCTCACCTGCCCACCTGGATCTACCTGTAGGATGGACAGAACCACGCCCAGGTGTGCTCCCATCACAATGACCTGTCAGGACCTCACCTGCCCACCTGGATCTACCTGTAGGATGGACAGAACCACGCCCAGGTGTGTCACTACCAAGTTGACCTGCCAGGACCTCACCTGCCCACCTGGGTCCACCTGTCAGATGGACGGAGCCACGCCCAGGTGTGTACCTGTGGCACTGACCTGCCAGGACTTCACCTGCCCACCTGGGTCCACCTGTAGAATGGACAGAGACACGCCCAGGTGTGTCCCCATCAAACTGACCTGCCAGGACCTCACCTGCCCACCCGGATCCACCTGTCGGATGGACAGAACCACACCCAGGTGTGTCCCTAGCAAGCTCACCTGCCAGGACCTCACCTGCCCACCTGGATCCACCTGTCAGATGAATGGAGCCACCCCCAGGTGTGTCCCTGCGGCACTGACCTGCCAGAACCTCACCTGCCCACCTGGATCCACCTGTAGAATGGACAGAACCACGCCCAGGTGTGTCCCTGTGGCACTGACCTGCCAGGACCTCACCTGCCCACCCGGATCCACCTGCCAGACCCCGCCCTGCCCACCTGGCCGCACCTGCGGCCCCACCTGCGCGCCGGCCCCGCCCCTCGTGTGCCACGTCCTGAGCCGGCGCCGCTTCCGCGCCTTCGACGGCCGCACCTGGCGGCTGCCGCTCACCTGTCCGCTGGTGGCCGCCTGCGCGGGCTCACCTGCGCTGCAGGTGTGGCTCTCCGGCCAGGTGGGCTCCGGCCCCGGGGCCACCTTCGGGCAGGTGACGGTGGCCGGAGCCGGGGTCCAGGTGGAGCTGCGGCACGGAGAGGGGACCACGGCCAGGGTGAGTGCCACACCTGGCTCAGGTGTGCCCCAGGTGTGTTACCTGTCCCAGGTGTGTTACCTGTCCCAGGTGTGTTACCTGGCTCAGGTGTGCCCCAGGTGTGTCCCTGTCCCAGGTGTGTTACCTGTCCCAGGTGTGTCCCTGTCCCAGGTGTGTCCCTGTCCCAGGTGTGTTACCTGTCCCAGATGTGTTACCTGTCCCAGGTGTGTCCCAGGTGTGTCCCTGTCCCAGGTGTGTTACCTGTCTCAGGTGTGTCCCAGGTGTGTCCCTGTCCCAGGTGTACCCAGGTGTGTCCCTGTCCCAGGTGTGTTACCTGTCTCAGGTGTGTCCCAGGTGTGTTACCTGTCCCAGGTGTACCCAGGTGTGTCCCTGTCCCAGGTGTACCCAGGTGTGTCCCTGTCCCAGGTGTGTTCTGTCCCAGGTGTGTTATCTATCCCAGGTGTGTCCCTGTCCAAGGTGTGTCCCTGTCCCAGGTGTGTTACCTGTGGCCCAGGTGTGTTACCTGTCCAAGGTGTGTCCCAGGTGTGTCCCTGTCCCAGGTGTGTCCCAGGTGTGTTACCTGTCCCAGGTGTGTCCCTGTCCCAGGTGTGTCCCAGGTGTGTCCCTGTCCCAGGTGTGCTCTGTCCCAGGTGTGCTCTGTCCCAGGTGTGTTACCTGTCCCAGGTGTGTCCCTGTCCCAGGTGTGTCCCAGGTGTGTCCCTGTCCCAGGTGTGCTCTGTCCCAGGTGTGCTCTGTCCCAGGTGTGTTACCTGTCCCAGGTGTGCTCTGTCCCAGGTGTGTCCCTGTCCCAGGTGTGTTACCTGTCCCAGGTGTCTGTCCCAGGTGTGTCTCACCTGTCCTAGGTGTCTCACCAGGTGTATCTCACCTGTCCCAGGTGTCTGTCTCAGCTGTCTGTCCCACCTGACCCAGTGTCTCACCTGTCCCAGCTGTCTCTCCAGGTGTGTCTCACCTGTCCCAGGTGTGTCTCTCCAGGTGTGTCTCACCTGTCCCAGGTGTGTGTCCATGTGTGTCTCACCTGTCCCAGGTGTGTCTTACCTGTCCCAGGTGTGTCTCACCTGTCCCAGCTGTCTCACCAGGTGTGTCTCACCTGTCCCAGGTGTGTCTCACCTGTCCCAGCTGTCTCACCAGGTATGTCTCCCCTGTCCCAGGTGTGTCTCACCTGTCCCAGGTGTGTCTCACCTGTCCCAGCTGTCTCACCAGGTATGTCTCCCCTGTCCCAGGTGTGTCTCACCTGTCCCAGGTGTCTGTCCATGTGTGTCCCACCTGTCCCAGCTGTCTCAGCAGGTGTGTCTCACCTGTCCCAGGTGTGTCTCACCTGTCTCACCTGTCCCAGGTGTGTCCCAGCTGTCTCACCAGGTGTGTCTCACCTGTCCCAGGTGTGTCTCACCAGGTGTGTCTCACCTGTCCGCAGGTGTGGGGCCGCCCCCTGCCCCTCCCGCTGTCTCTGGCCGGGGGCGGGGTCCAGGTGCGGCGCCGGGGGGGGCAGCGCCAGGTGCTGCTCACCTGGGCGGGGCTGCAGGTGAGCCTGGCAGGTGACGGCGCCGTGACCGTGACGGCGACAGCGGCGGCCGCGGGGGGGCTCTGCGGGGCCTGCGCCGGGCAGCGCACCTGTGCCGCAGGTGAGCGCACCTGGGGGGGTACCTGTGCCACAGGTGAGGGGCTGGGGGGGTACCTGTGCCGCAGGTGAGCGCACCTGGGGGACAGGTGAGGGGCTGGGGGGGTACCTGGGGGGGCTCAGGTGAGGGGTTGGGAGCACCTGGGGGACAGGTGAGGGCACCTGGGGGGCAGGTGAGGGGCTGGGGGGGCCTGGGGGACAGGTGAGGGGCTGGGGGGGCCTAGGGGGTCTCAGGTGAGGGGCTGGGAGCACCTGGGGGCAGGTGAGGGGCTGGGGGACAGGTGAGGGGCTGGGAGCACCTGGGGGGGCAGGTGAGGGGCTGGGGGGGGTACCTGTGCCACAGGTGAGCGCACCTGGGGGGGCTCAGGTGAGGGGCTGGGGGCACCTGGGGGGACAGGTGAGGGGCTGAGAGGGTACCTGGGGGGACAGGTGAGGGCACCTGGGGGACAGGTGAGGGGCTGGGGGACAGGTGAGCGCACCTGGGGGGGGCTGGGGGTACCTGTGCCGCAGGTGAGTGCACCTGGGGGGACAGGTGAGGGGCTGGGGGGGCTCAGGTGAGGGGCTGGGGGGTACCTGGGGGGCAGGTGAGGGGCTGGGGGGGCAGGTGAGGGGCAGGTGAGGGGCTGGGGGGGATACGTGTGAGGACTCAGGTGAGTCCCAGGTGTGTCCCAGGTGGGGGTGGGAAATCCCAGGTGTGGGCAGGACAGTCCAGGTGCCCCCAGGTGTGCTCTAGATGTCCCCAGGTGGGCCCAGGATTCACCCAGGTGTCCCCAGGTGTGCCCAGTTGTCCTCAGGTGTGCCCCAGGTGTGCCCCCAGGTTTCCACAGGTCTCCCCAGATACCCTCAGTTGTCCCCAGGTGTATCCCAGGTGTCCCCAGGTGCTCCCAGGTGTGTCCCAGGTGTCACCAGGTCCCCCCAGGTGTATCTCAGGTGCCCCCAGATGTGCCCAGATGCCCCCAGGTGTGTCTCAGGTGTCCCCAGGTCCCCCCAGGTGCATCTCAGGTGCCCCCAGATGTGCCCAGTTGTATCTCAGGTGTGCCCAGATGCCCCCAGGTGTGTCTCAGGTGTGCCCAGGTGTGGCCAGGTGTATCTCAGGTGCCCCCAGATGTGCCCAGGTGTATCTCAGGTGTGCCCAGATGCCCCCAGGTGTATCTCAGGTGTGCCCAGGTGTGGCCAGGTGTACCTCAGGTGTCCCCAGGTGTGCCCAGATGCCCCCAGGTGTATCTCAGGTGTGCCCAGGTGTGGCCAGGTGTACCTCAGGTGTCCCCAGGTGTGCCCAGATGCCCCCAGGTGTATCTCAGGTGTGCCCAGGTGTGCCCAGGTGTGCCCAGGTGTAGCTCAGGTGTGCCCCCATGCCCCCAAGATGCCCCCAGGTGTATCTCAGGTGCGCCCAGGTGTGCCCAGGTGTATCTCAGGTGTGCCCAGGTGTGCCCAGGTGTATCTCAGGTGTGTCTCAGGTGTGCCCAGGTGTGTCCCCAGGTGTGCCCAGATGCCCCCAGGTGTATCTCAGGTGTGCCCAGGTGCCCCCAGATGCCCCCAGGTGCGTCTCAGGTGTGCCCAGGTGTATCTCAGGTGTGCCCAGGTGTGCCCAGGTGTATCTCAGGTGTGTCTCAGGTGTGCCCAAGTGTGTCCCCAGGTGTGCCCAGATGCCCCCAGGTGTATCTCAGGTGTGCCCAGGTGCCCCCAGATGCCCCCAGGTGTGTCTCAGGTGTGCCCAGGTGTGCCCAGGTGTATCTCAGGTGTGTCTCAGGTGTGCCCAGGTGTGTCCCCAGGTGTGCCCAGGTGTGTCCCTCACCTGTGGGGGAGGCTCCCGGACACTCCCCTCCCCCCCCCATCCGTGTCCGGGCCCCTCCCCCAACCCCTCCTCTCTCTCTCTCTCCCCTCCCCCCCAGCCCCTCCCCCCCCAGCCCCTCCCCCCCCTCCCCCGCTACCTGCCAGGTGACCTCTCGGCATTTCCGCACCTTCGACGGCGCCCGGGGCACGCGGCGGGGGGGGCGGGGCCGCCCCTCCCCCCCCCAGGTGCTGCTCCGCACCCGCGCCCTCCCCCACCCCGGCGGGGAGGCGCCCCTCCCCCCCCCGCGCTGGAGGTGGCGCTGGGGGGAGGGGCCGGGACGGTGACGGTGACGGTGGGAGAGCACAGGTGGCACCTGAGCGGGGCACGGGCACAGGTGAGCACCGGGGAGGGGCACGGGGGGAGGGGAGAGCACAGGTGAGCACCGGGGAGAGCACAGGTGAGCACCGGGGAGGGGAGAGCACAGGTGAGCAGCGGGGAGAGCACAGGTGAGCACCGGGGAGAGCACAGGTGAGCACCGGGGAGGGTGGGAGAGCACAGGTGGCACCTGAGCGGGGCACGGGCACAGGTGAGCACCGGGGAGAGCACAGGTGAGCACCGGGGAGGGGAGGGTGGGAGAGCACAGGTGAGCACCGGGGAGAGCACAGGTGAGCACCGGGGAGGGGAGGGTGGGAGAGCACAGGTGAGCACCGGGGAGAGCACAGGTGAGCACCGGGGGAGGGGAGAGCACAGGTGAGCACCGGGGAGGGGAGGGGAGAGCACAGGTGAGCACCGGGGAGGGGAGGGTGGGAGAGCACAGGTGGCACCTGAGCGGGGCACGGGCACAGGTGAGCACCAGGGAGGGCACAGGTGAGCACGGGGGAGGGGCTACGGGGGGGGGAGGGGAGGGGAGGGG